>NW_007728342.1:42720-43596 GCF_000696425.1 Galeopterus variegatus
AGTGGACACACAGCAGCTGCCGAAGAAGCAACAGCTACCCTTCCAGCAACAGAATGACCCAGAGGGTCGATTTTATATTAGCCCTTTCATGGAAAATGGAGTAGTAAGAAGTCATGTCATGTTAGACGCTCTGTGGGTAGACATACAATTATAACATTGTTTTCATTCTCTTTTAGAACACTGACCAATGTCAAACTTTTAAAGAAATTAGTGCAGAGGGAATTAAAGGAAAGAAAGGAAATGTACTGCAAGGGTATGTATAGTTTATCTATCCTTAGAGAATCCAGAGATAAAGGATGAAAGGCTTGTTCCAGGAGCAAAGGGTGGGAGTTCCCTTTATCAAGTGAAATGAGAAAAGACCACTCAGAAATGACTTTATTTATTATCCAGATCTCCTGTGTTTTATTTTTTACAGAAAATAACAGTTTGTGAATGCTCTGCATAATGCCCTCTATGACAAGAGAAAAGGCAGTGAGTGGTGTGGGGAGTGAGGCTAAAGACAGGAAAACATAAAGTTAAGAAAAAATAGCACAAAGGTTGTCTGGAGGAGAGAAAAAGGGAGGTGGGGTAAGGCTTACGGAAAAGTAGGCAATTTCCAGACCCCACACAGGCTTCCTTCAACAATAGGGAAAAGCCTCAGGATTTCACAGTCCCAAAGATTTAAACAACATGATATAGAATAATGACTGCTGGCGAAGACACCAAGCCAGTCGTCTCAACTCTCTATAGTTTATAAGTTATTACATTAGCTTCTGATGCCAGGAAATAATAAAAGCTGGATATTTCCCTAAGTCGCAATCCATTCTCATTTGGAAAAGGTCTTTCTTACAATATTTTCCTCTCAGACTGATATTTTTATACAGTGCTTAAAGCCAG
>NW_007728342.1:44663-46441 GCF_000696425.1 Galeopterus variegatus
ATAAAATACTGAAAATAGTTGTTATATATTAGCTGGAAATATGTTAGTTGAAAACACATTAACTTTCTCTCTTTTTTTTTTTTAAAGAAAAATCCAGAATGCAGTATTGTTGTGGAAATATACACATGAGTAAACATTTGAGCCACTTTCCTTCAAGAATGTGTAAAATAATTCAAGTGGAACTTTATCAAGTAGATTCAGATAATAGTGATTTAAATTAAAAACAAATGCTACTGAAGGGAAAATGAAAGATTTCAGGGCAACAATACAATGAGGGAGGGGAAGTCTCAGCTTGTCAAGTGTCATTGTTATACCAGTTAAATGCAATAATTATTTCTGGTTAAGGATTTTGTCCATTCATTCAACAATTATTCACTGTTGCCTAATATATTCCAGGTACTCATTTAGCACTAGGGAAAAATAGACAAAAAGATAAAAATAAATTAGATCATTTCCCTCAATGTCTGGCCAACTGGGGGATAGAAAAAAGAAAGAAAAGATATAGACAAAAGAAAGTAAAGGTCCCTAATTACATTTGCCAGAGTTGTACATTAATGTGTGGGGAACAAGAAGAAACTGGCTCGGCCCTTTTCTCTGTCTTTGCTGATTTCATGGTGGAAAATGTGGCTACAAGCAGTTAATAAGGGTCTGTATCAGTTTTCTTCCTCACTGTGCAGAGCAGAACCTTTTAAAAGCATTAAGTGTGGAGGGGAGGGGAGATGTCTTTCCTCTTTCCCTAGACCTATGAGATTAGCTAGTAACTTGATATTTGCCTGAAAAGAAGTTTCATCAAAACTCTAATATGAGGAGGCTGGGAAATTGTTTCCACTCTCTTTAATAAAGTTACTTTTGAAGAATTCTACTTCCACCGTCTTCCTTGATAATTAGCTTCAATTTCATATGTCACCTACGTACAAGCTAAAGGCAGATTCTTGTATACTTTAACCATCTGTAATTTAGACCTGAAATTTTGGCAGCTCTTGGATTTATCCTTTGATTGCCTTAGATTTTATCTACTGTTTTATTTGAAAGTTATTTGATATGATTTGATTTGATAAAAAGTAGAAAAGATTGAGGGCATTGATTTTATGTTCTCTTCAGACTGAGAAGACTGGCTTCCTTTGCACTCTTGGTGTCATGAAATGTCAACTGAAATTTATGCCTCGACTCTTTCAATGATAAAATCTATTGCATTTGGGGCTTTATAATATAATCTAATTTTAGAACTTCAGCCATCTGGTCTCCTTAGTGTCCTTCAGTGATGCTGTTCTCAATTCTGCTACAAAGCTGTTCATTGTGCCAGGGGAATTTTTCTTCCTAAAACCCAGCATACTTTTTCACCTCGTTACCTCCAATTCATCCTTCACATTAAGATTTCCTGAATCACCACCCCATTCAGTTTAATTTTACTTGTCTGTCTTACATTCAGAGAAAACCATGTAGCATTTAACAACATGCAATTTTTAATTTTTAATACAGAAAATATTAGAGAGAATAATATGATGAATTCCCTTGTACCTATCACCACTCAGTGCCACTGGTAACAACCTACAATGTTGTTGCTGGTTGTTTTTAACAATTTAATCAGTTATAAATATATATAGAGAGATATGTATATAATATTTAGCAATTTAAATTTAAAATTTGATCAATTGTATCTAATATATACAATTGTGGTAAAATCACCGCCATAATTGTGATATAGAATATTTCTATTACCCTAAAATGTCCCCCCGGCCCCTTTGATGTCAATCTTATTCCATCTTTTTATCAAGTTG
>NW_007728342.1:47410-57664 GCF_000696425.1 Galeopterus variegatus
ATACAGAAAATATTAGAGAGAATAATATGATGAATTCCCTTGTACCTATCACCACTCAGTGCCACTGGTAACAACCTACAATGTTGTTGCTGTTGTTTTTAACAATTTAATCAGTTATAAATATATAGAGAGAGATATGTATATAATATTTAGCAATTTAAATTTAAAATTTGATCAATTGTATCTAATATATACAATTGTGGTAAAATCATCGCCATAATTGTGATATAGAATATTTCTATCACCCTAAAATGTCCCCCCGGCCCCTTTGATGTCAATCTTATTCCATCTTTTTATCAAGTTGTTTCATGTCTTATAAAATTGTAAAAATCCTTTCTGTTTTCTGGATACAACTCCTTAGTCAGATATATTTTATAGATATTTTTATCGTAGTCTGTGGCTTGCCTTTTCATTTTCTTAAACAGCACCTCTGGAAGATCAACAGATTTCAATATTTATCAATTTATCAATTTATTTATTGATTTAAGTTCAATTTATCAATTTATTTTAGGATTTAACCTTTTTGGTTCCTATCCAAGATATAAAGAACCTGAGAACCTGATATCACAAAAATTGTTCTTCTATGTTTCCTTCTAGAAGTTTCTTACCTTTAGGTCTATCATCAATTTTGAGTTAATTACTTAATATGGTATAAGGTAAGAATCAAATTTAATTTTGTATGCAGGTATTCAATTTTTCCAGCATTAGTCATTGCAACAAATCCTTTCCCCAGTGAAATACCTTGGCATCTTTGTGGAAAATAAATTGACTATATATGTGCGGATCTATTTCTGGATGCTGTATTCTTTTCCTTTGATCTATAGCATATCTTTTACTCAGTAGCACACTGGTTTAATTACTACAGCTTTATAAGAAGTCTTATAATTAGGTAATGTATATTCC
This sequence comes from Galeopterus variegatus, assembly GCF_000696425.1. Lineage (NCBI taxonomy): Eukaryota > Metazoa > Chordata > Mammalia > Dermoptera > Cynocephalidae > Galeopterus > Galeopterus variegatus. Next base: position 48,314 of record NW_007728342.1, read on the forward strand.
TTCGATGGTAACCTTCTTTTTCAAAGCAACTTTGGCTATTTCCGATCCTTCGTAATTCCGTATAAATAGTACACTCAGCTTGTTGAATTTTTTTCTTTAAAAAAAAAATCCTGCTGAAATTTGGATTAAGATTGCCTTAAATATTTAGATCATTTTTATAAAATTAACATCTTAACAATATTGAACCTTTCAATTCATGGGCATATATCTTTCTCCATTTCTTAGATATTCTTCAATTTCTCTTAGAAATGTTTTACAACTTTTGATGCGTGCATATATCTTATTAAATTTATCATTTAATGAACATTCATCATATGTCAGAACTTGTGGTAAAAATAAAGCTTTTATACAGCTCATCTTTTGTACTCATGTCAACTCTATGGGGCAATTACTGTTATTTTCCTTATTTTACACAAGAATTATGTGAAACTTAGGAAGAAGTTAAATAACTTGATCAATGATGCAAAGTTAGTAAAAGGTTCAATGAAAATCAAATCAATCTGGAGAATGCTAGAAGCCAAACTCTAATCACTGTGCCATTCTGACTTTCAACTGGCCATCTACTGGGATGTGAGTAAAAAGCCAAATGTAATCTTTCTCTTATATGTCTCTCTGTCCTCATTTCCTACCAGTGACCACCACAGTGTATCATACTCTCTTTTTAGGTCCTAAACCATAGCAGCCCCCATCCAACCTCAAGGGCTATCCATTTATTCTTGACGTGGCCTGGGAAATACCCCCTTCCCACCTTCCTCCCTGATCTTACTGAAATGAAGCCCTATTGAAATTGTCTGCTTTGGTCACAGATATATCTCTAGCATTTTGAAAAATGGTAGACACATAGTAGATGCTACATGAATATCTGTGGAATAAATAAATCTGTATTCAGCTAGAAAACGACAGAAGGGATGCAAGGATGGATTTTCTCAACTCAGGCCCCTTGTTCTACATGTAGTACTATAGTTAGTCCTGTTTATTACTGGTAATGCCAAAAGTAAAATCACATTGAAGATTAATACTTTTTCATATTTTATTTTACCTTAAAAGAAAGAAAAGTGTGGAATGTACTCTGGAACTAGATAGCTCCAGGTCTGAACAGGTAGTTCAGTCACTTGAAAGCTGTACAAGCTTGGGTAAATTATTAGTGTCTCAGTCGACCACCTCATATATAAAAATCGGAATGGTGATGTATCTACATACCAAGCACAATGGTTTGTGGTATCAATTAGGTCATGTAGGAGAAAGTACTTACATCTTACATGATCAGTGCATCCTAAATTTTCTTTCCTTTTTCAATGGTACATTCCTCATCTTTAGGGTAATTTTGCAAAGTTGTGGAAAAACTGTGAATACTATTTAGAATTCAGCATTACTTATGAAATAGTACAGAAATATTGTCCATTTTCAACTTTTGTATGCCTGAAGTTTCTACTTGGATTTTGGGTATAACTTTCATTTGAGAGGCTTGCTTTGGGCAAAACATAGTTTTGTGTCACTGAGGTTAAAGGTGAGACTTCAGAATAGTACATTTCTCCAGTAATCCAGAGGATAATGATGCAGTTGGTGATTATTTTGATTGTTTTATTGTTGTGTAACAATCCATCCTAAAAACTGGCTTAAAACAGTAATAATCTGTCATTTCACTTATGAATCTGGTTTCTGACTTGTCTCAGCTAGCAGTTCACTCAGTTTCTCATTTAGTTACAACCAGTGAAGCATCTAAAACCTTCTTCATTCACATGCCTGGTGCTTGGGAGTGGAAGATTCAAACAGCTGGGAACATTTTGCTGCTAGGTACATACCTACAAGATATGGAAACGTGTTCACGCAAGAACTTATACAAGAATGTTCATAGGTGGTTATTCATAATAGCTAAAAAGTAGAAATAATCCAAGTGTCCACTAAGTGATATAGAAGTAAAATTGGTATACTCGTACAATAGAATACTTGTCAGCAATAAAAAGACATGATTACTATTACATGAACAAAGTGGATAAACTTTGAAAACATGATAAGTGAAAGAAGCCAGTCACAAAAGGCTTCTGTATGATTCTATTTATTTAAAATGTCCTGATAGGTAAATCTGTAGAGACAGAAAGTAGATACAGAAAGATATGAGGATAGAAAGTAGTTTGCCTAGGGACGGCAAGGTGTGGGTAGTGCAGATAGAGGATTTGGGAATACTAGCTAAGGGGACATGAGTTTCTTCTTGGGGTAATTAAAATGTTCTAAAATTGATTGTGGGGCAGGTTGCACAAATACATGAATATACTAAAAACCATAGAATTGTGCATTTTAAATGGGTGAATTGTATAGTATGTAAATTATATCTCAGTTAAATTGTTACAAAAAAAAAAAAAAAGAACTGCTGGTCCTAGGACATCTGTAGCTCTTTGGGCATCTCTCTCTCTGTCTCTCTGTGGTCTCTCCCTGGGTCTCTCCACTTGGTGACCTCAATTTAGTCTGTCTTCTTTCACAGATCTGAATTTTCCTAATATGAGAGATCCAAAGAAATTTAAAAAGCTGCATGGCCTTTTCTTAATGCAGCTTCACAAGTCACATAACGTCATCTATACCATATTCTAATTTAAGGCACAAGGGTTTGAGGAGACAGGACTTTAAATTTACCAAATGAAGGGAGGAATGAAAAACTTTCAGATCTCCTTTAAAGTGACCAATTGTGGACCAATATTTGGGAATTTCCTCAACATTAAGTAATTGGGTATTAATTCATATGCATGGTAGCATTATTTTGTAATCGGGAAAAAAATAAAAATACCTTATAAGGTGAGTTTGTGGGAAAGATATACAACGAGGAGAATGGAATGACTTATTTCCTCACATCAGGTCTCCCAAATTCTTTTTGAGTTCTCTGTGGGGAGAAGAGTTTGAAAAATAGATGCTCATGCTGTAGTTCCATTTAAGGACAACTTGGTCAAGCTCTGGGTACAAGGAGAACTATTTTGGGACCCAGGTGACAATGAGTTGTAAAAATCCAGTACAGATCAAGTGATTAGAGGTAAAATGTGGGAGCATTGAATGCCCAGAATTCCTTGACACAATTTTTCTTTATTATAGTAGGTTGATTACCGGAGCTTTGTTTTCTTTCAAACCCTCAACACTCTTGTCTTGTCAAAGACTTTGACCTGAAGTTTCAAGGGGCTTGAGTGTATCCACTGCCGTTTAAAAGGGAATGCAGTCATATGAGGCTTAGGAAAGTTCTGAGGCTTAGGCTAGCATCACTTTTGTAACATTTCACATAGCTGCTATCAAAGTAAGTCATTATTCAAACTAAAACCAAGGGAAGAGCTTTTGTGACGTTTCCTTACAAACAACACGGTGTATTCATTTGAGAGGCCACAGATGGTTTGCTGGCATTAGCTCAGTTTGATTCAGATTGTATTTTCCAGGATGGCAATATATATGAATTGATGGGACCTATGTTCCTTCTTCCCTTTAATCTAGGCTGGGATTGTAATTACTCTGATCATTCCCTGAACCATGGATGTGATGCTACGTGACTTCCAAAGTTAGGCCATAAAGGAAGCTCCTGCCTGGATCTCTTTCTCTCCCAGGATGTTCGCCTTTGTAACCCAGCCATGTTGTAAGGAATCACTGGCCACATAGAGGGTAAGTATTCCTGTTCACAGCACCATCTAAGGTCTTAGCTTATAGCCAGCTTTAGCCTCGACCATGTGAGTGAAAAACTCTTCAGAATATTACAGCCACCAGCCTTCAAGTCTTACAGTGCAGATGCTCTATCCAAATTGATGACCCACAGGAACAGTGAAAGAGAAAAATTCATTAGTCTTACTTTAATCCAGTAAATTATGAGATGATTTGTCACAAAGCAGTGTATACACGATACCCTTATCTTTCATGAGATTCTCTGGTGCTAGCCATAGAAAGTGCTTAGAAATCACTTCATCCTGATATTCCTTCCTAACCATCGTCCCCCAAGTCTATGCTTCCCATTTCATGGAGCAGATTTATCTGGGGTTTCTCCTGTTACTCGCTTCCAGTCAAAGGATGGTAACCTGGCTTTCTATCTCTTATGTTCATAATTTATTGCTAAAAGGCAAATACTAAATAAATAAAATTAGTTACTAAATAATACTAAAGTAAGACACTAAATACTAGTGTTTCTAAGGCTTTTCTTTTCATTCTCAAGATTTTATTTTGATATTTAAAACAACAATCCTTGATTCTTTCTTATTCTTTTTCTGCTATACAAATCTTAATTCTCCTTAATTCAATGTAGAAGACTGATGAGCTGCAAAAAGATGACTATCTTAAGATATTATTTCATTAAATTTTTAGGTATGTGTGACATATAAGTATATGCTATGTTTATAAAATCGAGATTAGGGATCACTTATAGTAAACATGTATCTAAAACATCTGTTAACCTCACTCAGATTCTTTGTCCTGCAGATCTTTATCATTATTCCTATTCCAGATTTCCAGGACCAAAAACCAGCAGGTCCTCAATTATGTATCCACATTATACATTCCCCCAAATCATTCACTGTCATTTAACAATGTCCAATATTCATGAAAACCTGAGAAAGGAAACAGTTTTCTTAGTTCCTTTCTTACTGTATTACTATTTCTTTCTACCAACACATATTCTCACCGTTTTTTTTTTCAGTGTTCCTATTGAACTAAAGCAAACTTCATCCAAACACCAAAAACTACAACAAAGGCAAATCCTCCTGTTCTTGTTATTAGAAGTTATTCATCTATTGGCAGGGCAGAGTAAGTGGAAGGGGAAGTGAATTACTTTTCATGAAGTTTAAGATATATTCCCCAAAATTTAAATAAGAAAATTAAAACATTTTATTATGTAACCAACAATACTTGCTCCTCAAAATGGTTATTGATTGTAACTGCATCTCAGTTTTCCCCTGAAAGTGAAATTTGTGATGTAAAGTTTAGAATATAAATTGGTGTAGCCAAATATCTCTTCTTTTATTCTTATATCTTTTGCCAACAAAACTATTCAATCATTCAAGCTTCTATAAGTTTTTATTTGCTAATGAGTGATTATACAGTATTTTAAAAGCTATCAAGATAGACCCTCCAATCTGAGATATTAAATGCACTTTAAAAGAATGGTTGTCTTAGGAATTTGATCTTATTCAGATCAAATTTTGACACATTACCCAAATATAAGTTTGGTATCTGAGACATTCTCTCTCTCTCTCTCTCTCTCTCTCTCTCTCTCTGGAAATCACTTTTGGCTTTCTCACTCTTTATCTACCTAGCTTTTTTGTTTTTTTGTTTTTTTATCCGTGTGGCTGGATCAAAAACTGGGCCCAAAACCTTGGACATGAGATAATTTGCTTTCTATAAACTAGGATTCTTATAAATAAAGCCCAAGAGAAAAGTTAACTAATAAAGACCTTTTAAATCTCTTCCTGCCACATGCCAGCAAGGATTTTTTTAGTCACTATGAGTCTGTTTTACAATATACAGTACAAAAGGGTCAAAGAAAGTGCAATCATATGACTTTTGGAACTTGAGGTTATATGATTTCATTGTTGCCTATTTTCTACTACCATCAGGACTGCATAATTTGCTGGGGCTGAAGCATAGTTTAGTTTAAAAGTTCCTACTTCTAGGAGAATTTTTGGATGAGGCAACCTAAGAAACATAAAAGTGGGCAAAGTAAACACAAGAAAACAAAATATAAACAAGTAGACAAAAGCATGAATAAGGTCTGACTAGTGCTTCTGGAAATGCAGGGCAATGAGAACAGCTGCGTCTGTCAAGGACAAAGGCCAACATTTGAGTTCTCCCCATGGGGAAAAGTTCTCAAGTGATAATTACTGACAATAAGAAATTATTTTAGAATTGAATCTAATTAAGTAGGTATTGATGTTACTATCCTTTGTTTAAAACCTTAAATTCTATAGTCTTAGGAGTTTTCGTTTTTGTTTTGCAAGAATACAAATCTGCTTTTTTGAGTACACTTTATGATTTCTTAAGGAATAATGATAGTTTACAGGAATTATGTTTATTTTTTCTGGGTTTTGGAATTTTAAGCAGACCCTGGTTGTCAGAGTATATGGGGACTCTCTCTTTAGTTTATATAAAGAAAATATATCTACCTTTATCCCTATGAGAGTAATACCGTCAAGAATAATTCCAATCACTGACAACTTCTAAGTCTTTTTAAGAGAAGGGAATTGAAAATAATTAAATATTAAGAAAAAAGTTTGAATCCTTCCTCTACAAAAAAGTGAATAATTTTAATTAGATTTACTGTAGAGTTATGGTTTTCAAACCCTTTTCTCTGAAACACCAGTATTCAACTGAATTGCATAAAGAGTTTTGCAAATATTTGATGTGTTTTTCACTTTACAAAAATTTTACTTTTGGTTAGCTTAGTGGCTTAGAGTGCAGCCTTTTAACACCGACATCCCTGGTTCAGATCCCTGTATCAGCCAGCCACCAAAACAAAAACAAACAAAAAGTTCACGGAAAAATACAATTCAAAAGATAATACAAATGTTTAATTTTTTTTCTTTATCCTTTAAAAAATTATATAAAAGTTCAAAGATATTAAAAATATATCAAAATTAAAAGTTCATTTTTTTTTCTCTAAAGTCATAACCCTTCCTAACTACCATGCCTGTGACAGACTTTATCTATTCCCTGCACTTTTTTCTCTTGAGCCTGGAAAAAGCTTCGAACTCCTTCTCTATACAATTCAAGCAGCCAGTGTACCCCATTAATTATTGCTATCAGTTAAGTAAAAATTATTTTCTATTCTTTGCTGTGTCAGTGATTTTCAAACTTTGTCTCAAGGCATTCTTGGAGGCGACACAGGGTCGCAGTTGGAAGAAAGGAACAGGGAAGGCAGGTGTTTGTCTCTCCAACTTTATTTCAATCCCTCAGAGAAACTTCGTTTTGAGCTTTTTCTCTTAAATCTTTTTTCATAATGGACTTCCTCAAAACATTTATTTAAATATGTATATCTTCTCTGGACCCTATTCCATGGTGTCTTACAGGGAAACTCAGAACTAATAATTAGCGGAAATTAAAAGCAAGCAAGGAGGGAAGCTTCCCATCTCCTCCTTCTCGGAGAATGTTAGTAGTTGCCTGGGACTGCTTTTGCAAGGAGGAGGGAACAAGAGTGGGACAGGAGGACTTGCTTTCTAATTACTCATCAATATACTTTAATTCTCCATCATATAAAATAACAAATAATTCCCAGCAGAATATTTAGAATACCCACAAAAAGAGAAAAAAAAAAAAAAAAGAATGCTTATAGTGTTACTATACAGATAAATACTTGATATTTAGGGGCATTTCCTCCCATGTTGTTTTAAAATGTAGTTGTGTTTATATAATGTAATCAAAACTACATAAATATACTGACAAAATGTACATACTAAATGCTGATTTAAAAAATAAATGCATTTTATTTTTATATTTCAATTTCATAGATATTTTATATATATGTATATTTTTCTGATAAAAGAGGTAATAGATGATCTTCAGAATTTCTAATTTTTCATGAGAAATAGCAAATTACTTTAAGAAAGTAACTTTAAAATTACACATATGTGATATTTTATCAGTTGTGCATAACTGAGGAAATGTTCATATGTGTTTGGATTCACACTTGCATAAATGCTTGATATGAAATTTTTGACTCACATTTTTTTCTATAACACTGTCTACATGCTGGTATACTGAATTCCGTCATTTAAAGTTGAACAGGTTAAGCATAATACAAGCTTGTTCCTTTGCAGTAGAACTCTGTTTTCTACTTATAAATATTTTTGAAATATATTTTTCTTATTCCTTGTGATTAAAATTTTTTTCCCAATGTTAATCTTGTTAAGGGTCTTTCCGTCATGATTTTCCCTTAAATATGGTTTACCATTTTGCAGATACATTGTTTTCTTTTTTTGTCAGCTAAGGAAAGATTTTCTTCTATTGTTTTAAGCTTCCTTGCTTCCATGTTTTCTGTTTTTCAATAACATCAAGTATCTCCATATTTTTTCCTCCAAATCTACAAATCCTAGCTTATTGTTTAATTTACTTGACATTTGTTCTGCAGGATTCTCAATAAATGGATAAATGTTGCTTTTACATCCACCTGTATGTATTTTATTCTCTTTCCTTTACTTTCAGTTTTCTTAAATACCTCTTCTTCTTATCCATTTTCCTTTTCATCTCATCCTACTGATGTTTTTCTCAGATATTTCCCCCTTACAACGTTTTTGATTTCAAAGGATTGTTAGTTTATATTAAAGATTTTTATATGAACTCCTTGTGATTCAGAAGATTCAGACTTTTTAGTCAATGGATTATATTTCATAGAGTTCTTGAAGTCCATTGAAAATGTTAAACCTCTCCCTGAAATAGTAAATTTGGGTATTACAACTGATCATTTTCAGAGTGATTTTCATAGGCAGTATATTGTAGTGGTTAGACAGGCAAGCTAGGGGTCAGGGTGGCAAGGTCAAATTTCGCTTCCATCATTTACTATGACTTTGGCCAAGTTACTTTAATTTTCTATGCCCAGTTTCCAAATTGACAAAATGCAGACAATATTAATTCATATAAAGTACATGCCAGTACACATATTAATTGTTTATTAAATGTTAGCTATTGATATTGTCAATTACACTGGTTTTCTTTAAAAAAAAGTCAGGACTCATTCAGAAAGAACATACAAATTGTTGCCAAGTTTTCTGATTATGATTGACATTCCCTTAAAAATGGGGCAGATTACAATAACTTTTGCCTTCTTCCAGGCAGTCTCTTTATCATGAGCCATAACCTAAGACAAGTTTTTTTTTTCAGTTTTACTCCATCTGCTTTATAGTTAAGGGGGACTTTCCCAGATTCTGACATTACTTTATTTAACAGACTCAATTCCTGATACTGATATTGTTTCTTGCTTTTTCATTTTATTAATCAGTATTTTAAGGGAAAGTTGATAGAAACTGCTGTTTCAAATCATAGAGCAAATCAAGCCAGTGGATTATTTATTACAGTTTATTTCAGGTACAGAATCCTGCCATAGTTATCGTGGGCTGTTTGGAGGCTGGGTCTATGATTCCTCTGGGAGGAAACTACAGCTTCTATTTTTGCCAGATTACCAGAAGCACTGATTTTACATATAGGGCCTTCAACTCTCCCTAACAGACTGGAAAGGAACCAGCTAGGATCAGAAGAAAGCAATTTGAGTGTACTGAGGGGCCTCTGAGCTTTATACAGTTTATTTTTATTAAACCTTTTGAATATTCCCTGAAGAAAGAACATTTTACTCAGTACACACACACACACACACACACACACACACACACACACAAACTGAAGCAAAAGTTT
>NW_007728342.1:58581-59359 GCF_000696425.1 Galeopterus variegatus
ACCTAAAACCCTATTTGCTTACGCCACATGTGATGCACTCTTGTTGTTTGTTCATTTGTTTTAACAAACAACAATCCTATTTCATAAAAGAAAGTATCATTCACAACCCAGCAATTTGAGTTTATTACCTCTAAAAATTTACAGCATTCGATTAAAAAAGCAAACAAACAAAATACTGGATTAGAACTTGAGTTAGTTTTAGCACGTTTCCCCATCTTATATTGATGCTTTTTAATCCCCACTGAAAATAATCAAAGGTGAGGTGTGGATAAATGAAATAAAAGGAGATTACATTAGATTTCATAATACATAAACAGAAAATAGATCAACTGCAAAGCATTCATTCCTCTACCATTATCTCCTCCCCCAAATAAACCTCCAAGAAAAAAAAAAAGCAGAAATATTGTCAATTGAGAATAAAACAATTGTTTATCATGTTCCTTACCAAGAGAAATAAACATTACTAAATATAAAATGTAAAACTTCCTTAATCAAAATATTTGAAAATTTTACTAGTATTTATTGTGCAAAGATTTATTTGCTCTAACTGGATAATTGTTCTCAGAGGCTAGAAATCTGAAAAAAAGAAAGATTGACTAAAACAAATAGGTTTGTTTTATTCATGGGATGAATATATTGCTAAGTGACGAAGACTTGCAGAGGCTTCTGAATCTGTAGACTCAGGACAATGGAGTTTTTCCAAGCATTTATTCTTTCCACTTTTAATTTAAGAATGAATAAGTATCTGGCATTAAATTATTGCTAACATATAAAAGTA
>NW_007728342.1:61215-62846 GCF_000696425.1 Galeopterus variegatus
ACGGAATTAAATTATTTTGAATTTTTCCTTTTACCTTAAAAGGGGGAAAAATGAGCTTTACAGAACAAGGATAACTATTTGTCCCCCATCTATTTTTCTCCATTTTGTGGTCAGATGAACAATAATCTATGAAATAAAACATTCCAGGATTAAATGTAGAAAAGAACGGGAAGAAATTCTGTAAACAGCCACCACACATATCAGGTGTTCTACTTTCTTTCTTAGGTTATTTTAACAACTTTCCCCTTTACTTTTTTGTTTATATATATTTTTTTTTTAATTTTTTTTTTTAGTCCATGTAGCAAACTCCTAGTGATTCTTCAATATGTGTTCTCCCCTTCCTTGAGTAATAGGGTTTCACCCAAACTAAAGGCTACATTTCCCAGCTTTCTTTGTGACTAGTTCTGGCCTCTCACATGCTGTATGCTTTCTGTTCTCCGTTATAAAATCTTGTAAAGGCTTAAAACAATACTTGGTACATGCTATGCACAATTTACATTTTAGGAAGAGAAAGAACATAAGTTTTAAAACGATACACCACATCTTGCTCTAAAATAACTTGGTATCACTTGTTTATTACCNCTAAAACATAGCATTTTCTCCCTGCCATGGCATCAGACTGATTTGAGATTTATGTAAAGTTGTAAATTCAACTTTTGATGCTTTAACGACAATGTAGGGCTTGCATTTTTTTCTTAATTTTATGAATCAAAAAATAGACATCTGTATTATTATAGCTGCTGTTATTGTACACTAGGATTTACTGTACCTACTTAATTAGACAGCCAAAAGTACCATAAAGGAATCCTAGAGTGTCTCTAAATAGTTTATTTAGTAAGCTTTTCCCAGTTATTTAGCTTTGGGAAGGGCAGAGTATCATTTTTCAGGTTTGACATTGGCCCCTGGTCAAAAAAAAGAGAGAGAGAGATTATTTCTTTGTCAAATTAAGTCATTTTTCAAGGATCCCAGGAGGGGAATACACTTACTTGTTTCATATAACAGGATTTGGTAGGGAGGTTAGGTCAAAAATATTGTTCTGAAAGTGAAGTGAGAACTAACAGCTGAGAAATGTATATTTAAAATGGAGGTTCATATGAAGTATCAAAAGTTCAAAGTCTGTCTTTGTTTCCATTTCTATGTGTTTCATATCTATTTAACTGAAAGGCAGAAGTAGTTGAACATTTTCAGTAATGCGTACACCCAGTGTCGGGACAGGGGGTGTTGATTGAGAAAGAGCCACTCACTAGACACAGCCATAGGTTGTCNTGTCGGGACAGGGGGTGTTGATTGAGAAAGAGCCACTCACTAGACACAGCCATAGGTTGTCAGTTACCTGCAACTCGATAGCTTCCCCTTCTCTCTCTCGGTCTATCTGCTTCTAGCCATAAGCACAGTCAATCAAATGAGTCGTATAGTTTAGTCCCTAGGCTGTATACTCTATATAAGCATACCTTATTTTTTTAAAAGTTTCGATACATTTATGTTCATTTCAGCCAAGGTACTTTTCTTTTATACTATTAAATTCGACAATGCCATTTGAGCAATTTTCTTTGGAGACTTTTTTTTAACAATACCTCATGACACAGACTTTGACTGAATTCTAAAATAAGAAAAATATGTACTTTGTTCTA
>NW_007728342.1:64227-86836 GCF_000696425.1 Galeopterus variegatus
TCTCACATGCTGTATGCTTTCTGTTCTCCGTTATAAAATCTTGTAAAGGCTTAAAACAATAGTTGGTACATGTTATGCACAATTTACATTTTAGGAAGAGAAAGAACATGAGTTTTAAAACGATACACCACATCTTGCTCTAAAATAACTTGGTATCACTTGTTTATTACCTCTTTTCACTGATGTGGAGGTATCAGAACTGGGGCAGCCATGCTATGCTGGACCCCATGTTAACCATGTAAACAGAATGGCAGAACCACTTAACCAGCAGGGACACCTGCCTATCACTGAATTGTTATGTTAGAGAGAAATAAACTTCCATCTTCCATGACCACTGAGATTTGGAATATCTTTGCTGCTGGGACTTACCCTGTAATCAACTAACATTTGTTATTAATAGTTCTCCTTTAAGAAAAATTTTTTAGAGACAAAATGAAACAACTTACTAGCTCTAAAGTAGAACACAGAGATTTATTTGGCATCAATTTTAAGTACAATTTTGCAACATATAAAGTATTTCTAGCTATACTTATTTTTATTACACTAAAAATGTACTTAGACATACAGCAGTCAAATCAGCAATATGATTACCTGAACACATAAGTAGAAATTCTCAACTTTATTACTCCACAGAGAAGTTTCTAAAGGTGATGTTTATCTCATCATTAAAATTTCTGGTAGACATTCGTTATTCAGCTGTTATTATGTAGCACTATACCAAGATCAAATTTTAAGAATCCAGTAATAATACATATATATTATATGTGTGTGTGCACACATGGGTATATGTGTGTATATTCAGAATAGTCTTCAAACCAAGCCTCCTGTTCTCAGATCTTTCCCTTTCCTATTCATGCCCCCCAAAAGCATCAAAATATTTTAACATTTATTGTTATCTTTGAGGTAATTTGCTCTCACTTCCCTGCATGATACAAATATTTTGCCACATTATTCAAAATTTTTTGAAATCGAATGTAAACCCATTTATTTATCCTCTTGGTTCATCTTTTCTTCCAGGTATCTCATACTCCATCCAAGTGGGCAGAATTAGTCATGATTTTCATTTGGTTTCCATGGGATAATTGATTTGCATATATTAAAACATTAATCACATTATTTTGTGGTTACTTGCTTATCTGCCTTCTTCACTGTAAGTTTTTCAGAGACAAGGTTCTCATATAATGCACATTTTTATACTTTCAAGTATTTGTTTCAGAACTCTAGTATTGCATTTTAATTTTAGGGTTATTTTCTTCAAATATTGCCTGAACCTTTTAGACATAGGAATGGAGTTCTTTAGAACCCTAAATCAAATATAAGTTTCATATATGATTCCTTATATATATTTGTGTTTGTGTATATTGCTTTTACATAAACTAATAACATGCTTTAAAAAAAATCTTACATATAACTTTTCTTATAGGAAACTCAAGCATATACCAAAGTACAAAGGATAATATAATGAACTACCAAATATGTATTAATCAGCTTTAACAATTGTCAATTTACTTCTGATCTTGTTTCATCTCTACCCACGCTATTCTCCCTTTATAGATTATTTTGAAACCAATCCCAGAAATTATATCTTTTCATTTGAAATATTTCATTATGATCTCTAGAAGATAAGAACTTTTAAAAAAATGCAATCACAATGACATTACTACAAATAAAGACATTATTTTTTTTATTTTCACTAAATATCCAGTGTTTGAATTTCCAAAAATAAAAGAAATAACTATTTTTTGACTTTTATGTACAGATTTCTCACCCATATATTTTTATATTGCAATGTGTTTGTCCTTTAAGGTTTCTCACTATTTGGATTTTTCTGTAACAATATAGAGTTTTTTCTTCTCCTTGTTTTACCTTTATCTTGATATTTGGGTCTCTAGATGCTGTAGATGGGTGACCTCCCTGCCCCACCATCCTCGCTGAGGCTTAATCCCCACTGTTACTGTGAGGGTGGAAAATCTTATCATGGTAATTGAAAGATAAGGTCTTGAAGAGGTGATTCGATTGTAGGACCATACTGTAATGAATGGATTAAAAATGGTGATCATGGGTAGGGTTCTGAGGGCTTTAAAAGGAGAGAGAATGAGGAGGCTGGTCTCTAACTCTCTCTGCTTCCACCATCTTGCAATGTGAGACTCCTGTGAAACTGTTGCCACCACCAAGTCCCTCATCAGATGTGTTCCCTGGACTTTGTACTTCCTAGCCTCAGAAACTATAAGCAATAAATTTTATTTTCTTTATAAATTACCCAGTTCTGTGTTTTTTGTTATAAGCGACAGAAACAGACTAATACAATAGGCTTGAACAGAATTAAGTTTTGACTCTTATTTATGTATTTTTTTCCTTTCCAGACGACTTCTGGATGATGTTGCATCCTTCCATCTGGAGGCATATCATAACACCAAATGTGCCAGTACAACATGGGGAATATTTTACTTAAAAGCAATTCTTAGCTATTTGTATTCCGTTCTCACCAATAGGATCCCTCTGGCATAATTTGGGATTACAAAATTCAGACTTAAACAGTCAAAGAACCCAGCTCAGCTTCAGAGTTTTTTTGTAGCCAAGCAAGATGGTTTTACCAAGAAAGAGACACAGAGTCAAGTTTGTAGAAAAAATAAAAACTATAACTAAGAAACATATATTTTCTTATGATAGAGCATTGTTGAAGAAGAATGAGCCACAAAATAAATGGTTAAAAGAATTGAGAATGTCATAAAGTAAATAAGGTGAGGTTTACAATAGGTTGCTCAGGCAGACTCCAAAAAAGATGTGTATAGTTGGAGAAAATTTGTTCATGTAGGAGCAAGATGGAAGAGCATTAGCTGACTGTAAGCTTGATATGATCAAGAGTATAGCATGGCTGCGTAAAGCTCAAAGAAGGCAATAGTCTAACTGTAACATTGTGTTCTATTCTGACTAACTTATTTTCAGTGCAACATTAAGAACTTTGAGAATATTTAAAGGCAATACAGTAAGATGGTGAACAGTTTTGGAGACTGCTGTGCTTAGCTTGGAGAGGAACACACACACACGTAGTCACGCACGTGTGTGTGTGTGTGTGTGTGTGTGTGTGTGGCTGGATTGGGGCATGGAAGGGTTAGACTGGGGATTAAGGTATCTAGTGTGATAGGAAGAAAGTTTAAAATATTCAAAAGGGTATTATTTGAACTTATTCTAACTCTAGAAGAGAGACCTAGAATCAGTAGAAAAATGTAATTATGTACATTTGGCCTCAATAAAATCAAGAAATTTTATGTGTGCTAAAATGAAATGAGTTAAAATTTGGCAGATTCTTGATAACAACCTTTAGAATCGTTGTATACGTGAACCCTGTATTATATCAAAAAGTGAATGATCCTTTTAAGATACTCTAGAGTGAAAGTAAAGCAATAAATTCCAATGAAAATAGAAGCCACATCCTGGTTGAAATTCTTCAGAAACTGAGCTTATCCTCGTAATATATTACATAGCTAACACATTCTCTAAACTTTGTTCAGCCAAATTCTGTCACTCAGGATACAATATATCAAGTAAGAAGTTGTACAAACAATTTTAGCTTGAAGTAGCCTTCCAACACTAAGATTTTGTCTTGTTTATTCTTTCTTTCTTTATCATCATCATTATCATCATTGGTAACTTTTTGCTACTACCCTAAATCCAGGAAATCAGAACTCAACTAGTGCAGGTAGCATCAGGTTTCATCTTTTCACGTCCCTGACATATCTCTAAATTGCCTTCAGGGCCATTTTTCCCTCTTCTTGTGGAATAATAAAAGTTTTCAGCCAAAAAGCTGTATCGTCCTGTCATGTCAAATCCAAGAAGTCTGACAGCTTTCCTTCATTTCTTCCCCATCTCTGCTGGCTTCAGTTCAAATGGGCAGTGTTTCTGCTTGTATAACCCTATAAGCTCTCTATTGAGAGACAGTCCAGGGACACCCTTTGAGTTCTCTCCATAACAAGCTTTTTCATTGTTTGCAATATGGATAGGGTGATAATTTTCAAATTCTTCAAGTTCTGGTTCCTTTTCACCTAACATTTTCTCCTTTAATTCATCTCTATCCCTTCATATTTTACTGTAAGTTTAGTAAGGAGAAGCCAAGTCGCTCCTTCAACACTTTGCTTAGAAATTCCCTAAGCTAAATATCCAGTTTTATTGCTTGCAAGTTGTACCTTCCACAAAACACTGGAACAGAGTTCAGTGAAGTTTTTTGCCATTTCTTAACAAGGATCTTTTTTTCCTCCAGTTTACAATAACATATTCTTTATTTCTTGTCTGACTCCTCACCAGAATTGTCCTTAACATCCATAATTCTCACATGCAACTCAAAATTCTTCCAATCTGTTACCCATTACCTAATTCCAAAACTGCTTCCACCTTTTTATGTATTTGTTATGGTAGCATCCCACTCTCAGTACCAAAATCTGTCCTGGTCTATATCTTAGCCTGTTTTTTGTTGCTTATAACAAAATACCTGAAACTGAGTAATTTATAAAAAAAAAACACCCAAATTTATTTCTTACAGTCCTGGAAGCTGGTATCTGAGGGGGTACATCTGAGAACCTTCTTGCTGGTGGGGAATATCTGCAGATTCCCAAGGTGGTCCTGGGCATTATTATGTGGTGAGGAGACTGAGTGTGCTAGTCTGCACACTACTATTATTTTTATTTCTTATAAATAGAAATACAAGAGGTTTCTATTTCTCTTCTTATAAAGTTACTAGCACCTTTCCCATGATAACCCATTAATCCAAAAATAGATTAGTTCATTCATGAGGGCAGAATTCTCATGACCCAATCACCTATTAAAGACTCCACCTCTCAATACTGCCACACTGAGGATTAAGCTTCAACATGGGTTTTGGAGGGGACATTCAAATCATCACAGTCTGCTCAGACTTTCATAACAAAATACTATGGACTAGGTGGCTTAAACAACAGAAATTCATTTTCTCGTACTTTTGGAGACTGAAGTCACAGATCATCATGCCAGCATGTTTGGGTTCTGGTCAGGGTTCCTCCTGGCTTGCAAATGGCAGCCTTCTCATGTGTCCTCACATGGCAAAGAGACAAAGAAACAGACAGACAGAGATCTTTTTCTTTTTCTAAGGCTACCAATCATATTGGATTTTGACCCTACTGTTATGACCTTATTTAACCTTAATTACTTCCTAAAAGTCCTATATCCCAATATAGTCACATTGGAGGCTCAGGTTTCAACATAGAAATTTTGAGAGGACATAATTCAGTTCATAACTCTGTTTTCATGGGTTAAAAACTGAAGGGGAATGTTGCTTCAGCATAAATCATACCTCAATTCTCACCCATATTTGATTTGGATGATATTGATACAAGACTTTGGACTTTTGCTTTAGACTTGACATTGGAATAAGTTAAAACTTTTGAGGCTGTTGGGATGGAATAAATACATTTTGCATGCAAAAGGGTATAAATTTCAGGGATGGAATGCTATGGACTGATTGTTTCTCTCCAATATTCATATGTTAGAGCCCTAACCCCCAGAGTGACTATATTTGGAGATAGGATTTTTAGGACTGATATCTTCATAAGAAGGAGGAGGAGGCGGCAGAGGAAAAGGGAGATCCCTCTTCACCATGTGAGGACAAAGCAAGAGGGGACAAACTGCAAGCCAGGAAGAGAGCCCTCACCAGAAAGTAAATTAGCCAGCAACTTGACCTGGATTTTCCAGCTCCCATAACTGTGAGAAAATAATTTTTTGCTATTTAAAGCACGAAGTCTATAATATTTTGTTGTAGCAGCTCAAGCAACTAATACGGTATTTATTTCCATTTTGATAGTAAGATCTTGAACTCTAATTGAAAGAACAGAGAAACCTCCCTCTCTAATCATTAGCCTTTTTTTTTTTTTCCTTTTTGTCTTTTTTCATGTCCGGCAACAGATCGCAACCCTCAGTTGGTATTTATTTCCATTTTGATAGTAAGATCTTGAACTCTAATTGAAAGAACAGAGAAACCTCCCTCTCTAATCATTAGCCTTTTTTTTTTTTTTCCTTTTTGTCTTTTTTCATGTCCGGCAACAGATCGCAACCCTCAGTGTTGCGCCCGTACCGGACCGGGACCAGCAATGGGATCGCAACCCTCGGTGTCGCGTCCGCACCTCGCTCAGCCAGTGAGCGGGAACCAGTCTGTATGTGGGTTCCGAACCCTCGGCAGGAGTGCCGCCGCGCTCCCAAGCGGCGCACTGCAGCAGTGCGCCACCGGGCTGGCCCATCTAATCATTAGCCTTATGTTCTTTTGCCTAGATTTATATAATCTGTGTCCCAATTTTTAAAGGATTCTTAATCAACTCTTGTAATGAAATTTTCTTTGACTCTATAGCACAGGTCCTGTCTATCTGGACCTTTCCAAAACCATGTGGATTATGATTATGACACCATGGAGAGGAAAATCATAACCTTTCCCACAGATTCACTGTCCCAAATTTTATACCAAGTCAAATTCCTAGAGCTCTCTGATAAGCCTAATAGAATAAATATACAACTGCCAAAAACCACAGTGGGATATGCCATAGCATATTGTGCCAAGATTTACATGAACAGAAAGAAAATGCTGCATCTGAGCTCAAGGAATATGGGAATACTGAAGATAATAAAAAGTAAGGAATGTAATAAATATGAGAAGACTTAGATAGTGATAGAAAAAGATGCAAATTTTAAGAGAACAAGAACAAGCAATCAGATTGAAACTCTAAGTTGAATGACTTTAAAAATTCTGCATGCTTATTGTATACTGCTTAAATATTTTTAATAAATATCATTTGCCTATAAACTTTTTTTTTTTGAGAATTGCCTGAAAATCACAGCTATCCTCCACTTGAGTATATATTTTAGAGAGCAGAGCACCCCACCCATGTGGAGTAGGTTTCTCTCAGCAACCACAGGAGCTCCTCCCCTTCTGCTTCAAGCAGTTGCTTTGCCAGTTTACCATATGTGCCCTGCAGTTACCACTATTATTTTCTAGGTGGGCTATGAAGAGAAAAAGATTGGAAAGCACTAGGGAGAATCACTGATGGTAGTATTATATATTGCATTACAAAAGTCTTTTTTAGGTCACTTTATTATAAATATTATAATGAAGTAGTTTCATCAAATATGTATTCTTTTTTAGTAATCGTATTTTTCAAATAAAATATAATTCAGATATAAGTAAAAAACAATACTTTTAATAAATCATATGAAGCATCTTTGTGCCTTTCAAAGCCCAGAAGCATGTATCATATTACCATCAATAAATCTCTAATTTTATTATTATGAAATAAAGAACACAGTGATCCAGCTCATGAGGCTGGAAAGCTTATTTCCCAATTCCATCACTCAGTAATAAGATTTCTTGATTAAAGCTCACAAGTATTAATGTTTCTAAGAATAAGGGCATGTTTGAAGAATTTCACAGTTACTACTGCAATATGTTAAGCATGATTCAATTAATCTGGAATAGATTGTCTCCAAAGCAATTAAAGTAGCTATGTCATACCTAATTAATCTCTCATTTTCCATAAAGATGGTAAATTAGTTTCACAAAGATATGTAGTAATTCAATGCAGAAGTCACATATTAAAAAAAATCTGCTTCTCTTAGATAAAACTGAAATCTTATTAAAGACGCAAGGCCTTTGATAAGTCACTTGAAATACTTACATTTTCAGTTTTTAAAAAGAATATGCACTATATTTCTCTCCTTGAGAGAGAAAAAAATAAACAAACAAATGCTGTGAACTGATCTCCCAATACTATAAATATGTTTGGCACCCGTGCTGAGTATAATCCAATAGAATGTAGTAGAACCAGAAGTTGACATAGTAATGAAGAAAGAAGAAATGCTGTATTGGTTTATAGGGGGAAGTCTGTTCTCTTGTAATGAAATAAAAGCACCTGTTACCAGAAGAGAATATAAATGCCAAAGGGAATAGTTCTGTTCATAAAGTTTTCTACTTAGAACTGCAGAATTCAGCTCAGTAAATCAAAACTGTGTACAATAAAAGCCAAGAACTCATTTTTATTGTGAAAAAAGTGTTTTAAAGGCTCACTAGACCATCAGTTCTGTCACAATGATGAAAAAATAAACCGTAGTTTATTGTCCAATTGGCCCTTTCTTCAGAACAAATTTTAAATGGGATTCAAACATCATTTATATATAATAGCTTATTGATATTGGCATTTGGCATAAAAACTTACTAGTTGCTGCTGAAATGTTCACTTTATGCCTCTTTTCCTACGTCTCCATTTTTTCCTTTTTTCTTGCAGCTTTTCTTTCTACTAAACCTTTATTGGGTGCCAACTATGTGTGTGACACTCTGATAGGTCTTGGGGAAAAATAAACATTGTTTCCCTCAAGAAATTCTGTCTAGTGATGAAAACTTATTTTTAATGCTTAAAATGAAGTTAAATACTATCATCAGATTATTACGATAATGGATAATAACAATATGATTGTGAATAATGATGTTAACTGCTTCAGAATTTTGTAGAGGCTTTGTTCATAGTTAATTACTTTAAAATTTAACAATAATTCAGTTTAATAAACTCTTCTCATTTTTTATTTTAAATATTTTAAGAAATTTTGTGAAATAAATACATATTTCTAAGTATCTAAAAACACCGTGAGCTACTTAAAATGTGATTTGCTCAAACAATAGTATTTCAATAAGTTACTGATTATTTCCAGATAATGAAAAACACATAAAATCCAATAATATGTTTATGGAAATAATGCTGCTATAATATTACAAATAGTAAAGCACAGAGACAAGGTAATTTATGCATAAATATTTTAAATGAGAATAAAATATTTTCACCTTAAAAATAAGTTTTAATCTACATAATGGTTTGATAATAAATAAAGAGTTATGAAAATCAAGGAAAGCACTTTGGTTTCTTTCTTACTTTGCTCCTCTCCCCTAAATGTTGTTTCTGATGTTGCTCCTTAGGGAGTGGAGCTTTGGGTGTGCCCACAGTCAGCCTGAGATGACAGTGGCATTGGTAGGGCTCTATTCCTCTCTTCCTCTTACCACACCACACTGTTAAATGGAACCAATTGCTGGGTGATTGCTGTGCTGTTTTCATCAATGCCTTGGGGTATAAATTGCTCTGCAAACTAATCCAATCAAATTATGTTTCCTTTAAAGGAATAGTTTCTGAGATCACTGTTTGATATTTGTTCTGACCAGAGGATGGCTCTTCCCAGTTCTATTATTTCATAGTTTTCTTCTTCTAAGTAGGGACCTATATCTAGGTTGTATCATCACGAAGTCCACAGATCCCCTCCCAATTCCTTTCACCTCAGTCTTCACTGTTCTTGAGAATGCCTTTAGTTTTGAAATTTTCCACACTCACCCTGGGGAAGAAATTAGGAGCCATCTGTTTTATGAACTGCTTCTTCTCCCAGGTAAATGCTCTCAGCCAAGGCTCTGGAACTGAAGGAAAGGACAATGGCAAGCTTCTCTTTTTGTGATACCCACTTTAGGTGCTGTGTGCTTGCTGGAGGGGTCAGGGTACAGGAGCCCGAGGTCCTCTTTGCATAGAACCACTGCTTCCTGGGCTACGGCAATGTGGACAGAGTATCCTCAGTGTACTATGCCTAAGGCAGTCTCTCATTTCGTGAGTAGGGTCTGGTTAAAAGACCACCTGTCAACCATACTCACCTAAAACTTAGCCTCAGCAACAGGCAGCTGCGGCAAGATGAGAAATGCTGAATTCCTGCTTCTCCCCTTTGAAACCTTGTGGGAGAGTGTCGGGTCTGCTGCCAGCAACCGACCCGTACAGCCCTAGCCTCATTCCTTTCAGTGGGCGAGCGATCGGCCCGGGATTCCTCTTTCCCTCCGGTCCCCTTTTGAAGGAGACAGGGGAAGAGAGCCAAGAAGAGAGGTGAGCACACCACCAGCCCCAAACCAGCCCAGTTAAAGGACACTCAGACGTGGTGGGGGTCTGGGCGAGCGATCGGCCCGGGATTCCTCTTTCCCTCCGGTCCCCTTTTGAAGGAGACAGGGGCAGAGAGCCGTGAAGAGAGGTGAGCATACCACCAGCCCCAAACCAGCCCAGTTAAAGGACACTCAGACGTGGTGGGGGTTCTGTCAAGCAGTTCCGTTTATTAACACACAAGCATTGGCTTTTAAAGGTAAATAGCAAAGGCAGGTTTTTTACATCCTCCAATCAGCTTAAAGGTTAAGGGCATGCATCTCCTCTCAATACCTAGCTATTGCAATTACGCAGTGTTCACAAGTGCGGCCAATAAGGGCTAAGGCAAGGTTCCCTCAGACCCTCCCACCCTGCTTTCTCCCAGCACAGTCTTAGGATGCCACGTTAATCCACGTGTAATGTCACTTTAAGGTGGTGTTAGTTTTTTAAAGGCCCAACAGGAGAGGGGGAAGCATGTTCTTGGATGCAGCAATCTGGAATGTAGTGTCTGCCTGTTGAGCTGGGAGGAGGAAGGAAAGGTCTTGGTTGGAACTATTAGGTAGGAAGTCAGCCATGAGCGACAAAGGGCTGGGCGATGGCTCTGCAGACATCGTAACTCCACCCGAGGACCACCATGAAGCGTTCCAACCAGCGCACTTTGTGGTGATGGGCACATCCCGATAGCGAGGTACTGAAGCCAAGCCAGATGAGTGCGGTTCTAGCACCTGCACAGTCTGCAGCATTCTCCCAGGTACTGACCTTTTGCCTCATTATAACCTCATTATAATAAAATCAGCACTGCAGTTATCGCCCCAATGGGTTTTTCTGCATGCATTGTGGGTAAGAACATGTGCAGAAACAGTTACATAGCTCACAAGTGCCAACCAAGTGACTTAGAGATACCTGTGACAATGACACATCTCAGGACCACCCCAAATCTAATCAAATATAATCTTTAACCATAAAATTATTTGAGGCATTGTCTCCCTTGACATGGCCCTCTCCTCCCTCGGAAGTTACTTCAATAAACTTTGTTTTGATTGATTTTCGTTTTGCTGATCTGTATTTCCTTATACATCGGCAAAAAAGACTGAGGAATTACAAAAATTCTGGTAATAGAACACCACAGTCTCTCATCTTTCTTACCAAAGTATCATAGATATTTTTGAATAGATGTTTCTTCCTTTACTATTTTTTCTTATGACCATTTGCATAGGCTTTAACTAGTTGTGTTTTTTTGTTTGTTTATTTGTTTGTTTGTTATTTAAATAATTTTTACCAGTTTATCCTGGAAGTCAATCTCCTATCTCATTATTTTAAATTATTTTTTTTTTTTAGTCAATGGATGAAATAGACAAATATCTGGACAGCTGTGAATGGCCTTTTTTCATTTTACAATTGTTCGTTTTTTGGGGGGTGGGTTGTTATTTGTTAACCCATTTAATGAAGGAACTTATTCTTTTCTGTACGTCTTTTACTTTGCATTTTTTCTTTATCCTTGACTTATTAATTTGTTAATTTATTTTTATTTATTTTTTTAAAGATGACCATAAGGGGATCTTAACCCTTGTCAGCACCACGCTCTCCCAGTGAGCTAACTGGCCATCCCTATATGGGATCCGAACCCGTGGCCTTGGTGTTATCAGCACCACACTCTCCCGAGTGAGCCACGGGCCTGCCCCAACTTTTTAATTTATGATTGTATGTTTGCCTCACTTAATTTTAAATGCTACCTAATTGATAATCCTTTCCCTTTATTGATTATGAGATTCTAAAATAATTTACGTGTTTGTGAGTCAATTACTTATTAAATTCTGCATACTTATTTATATCCTGATATTTCTGTTATGAATTTTGGCAAAACCTTTAGTATGACATTCCCTGAAAATCATTGTTCTGCACAGCTACTAAAGTCAGAGCCACAAAAGTTGGTTCCACAAATGGTAATAACATTTTTTTTTAAACTAGGATTTTCCACTCACCTTGGATGGCCTGGTTTTTGAGTGGTTATACGTCTTTGGAACTCAAAGATTATTTTATTCTACAGATAGAGTGGCACCAGTTAGTGCAACATCACTAGATATCCTTTTCTAGTCCACAGTCTGCCTCAGAGTGCAGTGCATGTCTTTCAAACCTCTTCCACTTCCAGGTAAATCTTCTCAGGACTAGGATGACAATCAGCTACACTTCTCTTTGATTTAAACATTGTATTCATGGTAACAGAATTTAACTACTAATTCCAAAATTACCACCAAAATTACTCCCATGTGACTTGAAGCTCTCATGCAAATAAAACCTTGGTTGCCAGTCTTGCTCTCCTATGCCTTCTAAAGAACCCTGCTTGTAAATGTAGCGACTTAATGAAATTTTTCCTTCATTCTGCAGATACTCAATTTCCTTAACAAAAAGAAATGAATAGAGCTGGATGATTAGCTCAGGTGGTTAGTGTCTAGTGTTATAACACCAAGGTCAAGGGTTCAGAACCCTGCACTGTATACTGGCCAGCCACCAAAAAAGGAGAAGGAGAAGGAGAAGAAGGAGAAGAAATTAATAGAAAGAGAGAAAAAAAAGAAGAACAGAAAGAAGGACGGAAGGAAGGAAGGAAGGAAGGAAGGAAAAAAGGAAGAAAGAAAAGAAAAAAGAAAGAAAGAATTTAAAACTTAATGAATAATTAGACATGTACAGGTATTTTGTTAGCACAACAAGCCACATCTCAGGTAAATTAATATATAATATGCATATTTTACACAGTTGCAATAATGTATAGTACCATTTTATTTTTTAAAAATATTCTGAGATATGACCTAGGATCTTGACCTCTCCAGGACATTTAAGTTAGTGTTGTCCCCAGTAGTTACCCCGCACGTAGTAAATGGTTTATCCATATTTATAAATGTATTTCTTAAATGAATAAATCACTTTTACAGGACATTTAAGTTAGTGTTGTCCCCAGTAGTTACCCGGCACGTAGTAAATGGTTTATCCATATTTATAAATGTATTTCTTAAATGAATAAATCACTTTTTCATAGCTACAAATGTTAAGCAAATATTGATGGCTTTGTACCATTACTCTAAAAAAAAAAAAAAATTCTAACAGCAAAACCACAGCAAGAACTTAATTTCAAGAAGTAAACTTTTTAGAAAAAAAAAAATCTAATCTCAGAAGCATTTAGTTAATGCTAATTAACAACTATCAATTTAATTTAATTCTTTTTCACAATATTGCTATTATTGGTCTCCATATGGCCTGATTAATAAAATGATTTTTCCACTGGTTGTGATTATCAGCCAAATTTTATTTTTCCCAATCTGGCTTGGTTAAGAAATAGTGCTACTCCATCTGTAATAGCCTTACTTTTCCAAAAAGCCAGAAACAAAATGAGTGCTGATTACAACATTAAAGCTATGTTCTAGCACATCTATTGAATATCCATCTTACCATCTTAGCATTTAGAGGTGTAAAAGAGGCTGAAACTCTTCAAGATGTTTCTTCTGAAAAAAAATCTCTACACAAAACAAATATAATTTTAGAGGCTTAGAACTAAAAGTGTGCTCTTTGGAAGTTAGTGTCAATTCTGAAACATGCAGAGTTAATTAAGCATAGCAACAAGAAATAATCAACAGCCAAGTACCATTAAAAAAAAATTGTGTTTGTAAAAATTTAGAGTTAAAGACATCCTAATAAGGTCTCAGAAAAAAATTAGGACCAGAACAAGGTATTGGAAACTGGGGCAAAGTTCATCCTTATTATAAAGTGGCAAAGAACTCAGCTGAATTATGTTCATGTCTGAGGGCTTTATAAAATCTAGAATTTAAGAATAATAATCTAGGGTATCTGTCAAAAGAAATAGCTAAGCAGTAAAGCATTCAGGATATTGTGTGGCTTCTTTTAGCTGTATATAGTGAAATGCAATAAGAGAGAAATTATTTATTTAAAGACAAAAATTATAATTTGGGGAAATTATAATTAAAAAATTATAATTAAAAGGGAAGCAGAAGATAAAAATTTGGAACGTCCTTAGCCTGGCTGTGTAAAGAATAAAAAACTGTGGTTGGGAGAGGATGCCAAGGATATAGGGCTAAGCGACTCTTTGCTAAGATTATTATAGATAGAAGGAAGCCAAATGCTATTTATTGAGACAATAGGAGAATGACCCTAAAGTCATTTGGGAGATCTTTGAGGCTCCCCTCCCATCACAGGTCTGCAGCTCTAGCAGGGGGATGGTATTAGGGTTCCTTTCATGGGCTAACTGCCCAGTGCCACCTTGAGTCTCTACTCCCCACATTCCAGTGCTGTATTCCTTGACCACTCTAGCAGTGGCTCAGGTGGTCCCAGGTATGGCTTGGGATGCTGCTTCAGAGGGTACAAGTGGTAAGATTTGGTAGCACCCATGTAATGCTAATCTTGCAAGTGTGCTGAACGCAAGAGCTGTGGGGCATGGTTTCCTCCACCTAAATTTCAAAGGATATCCCAAGGTGGACAACCTTGGGATCAGGCAGAGACTTGTTGTAGGGCAAAGTTGTCATGAAGAGCCCCAACTAGGGCAACACACACTGCAACTATGGGGTTGCAGCTGCCACAGAGAGCTTCCTCTACAGTAATGCTCAGCATAACTGTGAAATTGGGGCTGCCACAGAGACCTCATAACTGTAGAGTTACTAGTGTGAACCACCGGTGTGGGAAAGCTGCAAACATGACACACCAGCCTATAAGAGTTACTGTTTGGGCTGAACCAAGCAATGTCATGTGGGCAGTGCTGTCTGAGGTTTTGAGGGCCCAACCCTTATCCTGGTGTGCCTAAAAGGCAGAGCACAGAGTCAAGGAAGATTATTCTGGAGGCTTAGACTTGATGTTGTTCACTGTTAAGGTTAATTCTAGGTGTCAGCTTGGTTAGATGAAGGAATGCAGAGACCTGGTAAAGCTGTCTTTTTAGGTGTGTCCATGAGGGTGTTTCCAGCAGAGATTAGTGTGAGAGTCTGAGTGGACTGGCTGGGAAAGACCCACCCTCAATGTGGGTGGGAACCATCCAATCCCCTGGGGATCCAGAGAGAACAAAAGACAGAGGAAAAAGGCAAAGCGCTCTCTGTATCCCCTGGTCCTGGGATACACTCTTCTCTCCTGTCTGTGGAAATCAGAGCTTAAGACTAATCGTGTGAGCTTATTCCCCTAATAAATCCGTCTCGTATAATTATAACATATCCTATTGATTCTGTCTCTCTGGAGAACCCTGACTCATACATTCACCTTGTTGGGTTTTGGACTTCCTTAGGACCTCATTCCCCTATCTTCTTGCCTATTTATCCCTTTTGGATTGGGGATATCTATTCTATGCCCATCCCACCACTGCATTTTGGAAGTAGATAACTTGTTTTATTTCACAGGCTCACAGCTGGATGAGGATTTGCCTCAGGATAAATTATTCATTGAATCTCATGTATATCTGATTTAGATATGACTTTGAACTTGAGGCTTTTGAGTTGGTGCTGGAACAAGTTAAGATGTTTGAAGCTATTGGTGTGAGATAATTATATTTTGTATGAAAGAAGAGCATGAGCTTTGTGAAGCTGTAGAATGCTACAGTTTGAATTTCTCCTTTAAATACTCATGTTCACACTGGCAGCTTGCCAATTACCACAAATTGCATTTGTACCCTGTGTCCCCCACCCAATTGTCCCCCATTCTCCTCCCCCTCTCCCATTTCCCCTTGTGAGATAATTATATTTTGTATGAAAGAAGAGCATGAGCTTTGTGAAGCTGTAGAATGCTACAGTTTGAATTTCTCCTCTAAATACTCATGTTCACACTGGCAGCTTGCCAATTACCACAAATTGCGTTTGTACCCTGTGTCCCCCACCCAATTGTCCCCCATTCTCCTCCCCCTCTCCCATTTCCCCNGAAGGAGAAGAAGGAGAAGAAATTAATAGAAAGAGAGAAAAAAAAGAAGAACAGAAAGAAGGACGGAAGGAAGGAAGGAAGGAAGGAAGGAAAAAAGGAAGAAAGAAAAGAAAAAAGAAAGAAAGAATTTAAAACTTAATGAATAATTAGACATGTACAGGTATTTTGTTAGCACAACAAGCCACATCTCAGGTAAATTAATATATAATATGCATATTTTACACAGTTGCAATAATGTATAGTACCATTTTATTTTTTAAAAATATTCTGAGATATGACCTAGGATCTTGACCTCTACAGGACATTTAAGTTAGTGTTGTCCCCAGTAGTTACCCGGCACGTAGTAAATGGTTTATCCATATTTATAAATGTATTTCTTAAATGAATAAATCACTTTTTCATAGCTACAAATGTTAAGCAAATATTGATGGCTTTGTACCATTACTCTAAAAAAAAAAAAAAATTCTAACAGCAAAACCACAGCAAGAACTTAATTTCAAGAAGTAAACTTTTTAGAAAAAAAAAAATCTAATCTCAGAAGCATTTAGTTAATGCTAATTAACAACTATCAATTTAATTTAATTCTTTTTCACAATATTGCTATTATTGGTCTCCATATGGCCTGATTAATAAAATGATTTTTCCACTGGTTGTGATTATCAGCCAAATTTTATTTTTCCCAATCTGGCTTGGTTAAGAAATAGTGCTACTCCATCTGTAATAGCCTTACTTTTCCAAAAAGCCAGAAACAAAATGAGTGCTGATTACAACATTAAAGCTATGTTCTAGCACATCTATTGAATATCCATCTTACCATCTTAGCATTTAGAGGTGTAAAAGAGGCTGAAACTCTTCAAGATGTTTCTTCTGAAAAAAAATCTCTACACAAAACAAATATAATTTTAGAGGCTTAGAACTAAAAGTGTGCTCTTTGGAAGTTAGTGTCAATTCTGAAACATGCAGAGTTAATTAAGCATAGCAACAAGAAATAATCAACAGCCAAGTACCATTAAAAAAAAATTGTGTTTGTAAAAATTTAGAGTTAAAGACATCCTAATAAGGTCTCAGAAAAAAATTAGGACCAGAACAAGGTATTGGAAACTGGGGCAAAGTTCATCCTTATTATAAAGTGGCAAAGAACTCAGCTGAATTATGTTCATGTCTGAGGGCTTTATAAAATCTAGAATTTAAGAATAATAATCTAGGGTATCTGTCAAAAGAAATAGCTAAGCAGTAAAGCATTCAGGATATTGTGTGGCTTCTTTTAGCTGTATATAGTGAAATGCAATAAGAGAGAAATTATTTATTTAAAGACAAAAATTATAATTTGGGGAAATTATAATTAAAAAATTATAATTAAAAGGGAAGCAGAAGATAAAAATTTGGAACGTCCTTAGCCTGGCTGTGTAAAGAATAAAAAACTGTGGTTGGGAGAGGATGCCAAGGATATAGGGCTAAGCGACTCTTTGCTAAGATTATTATAGATAGAAGGAAGCCAAATGCTATTTATTGAGACAATAGGAGAATGACCCTAAAGTCATTTGGGAGATCTTTGAGGCTCCCCTCCCATCACAGGTCTGCAGCTCTAGCAGGGGGATGGTATTAGGGTTCCTTTCATGGGCTAACTGCCCAGTGCCACCTTGAGTCTCTACTCCCCACATTCCAGTGCTGTATTCCTTGACCACTCTAGCAGTGGCTCAGGTGGTCCCAGGTATGGCTTGGGATGCTGCTTCAGAGGGTACAAGTGGTAAGATTTGGTAGCACCCATGTAATGCTAATCTTGCAAGTGTGCTGAACGCAAGAGCTGTGGGGCATGGTTTCCTCCACCTAAATTTCAAAGGATATCCCAAGGTGGACAACCTTGGGATCAGGCAGAGACTTGTTGTAGGGCAAAGTTGTCATGAAGAGCCCCAACTAGGGCAACACACACTGCAACTATGGGGTTGCAGCTGCCACAGAGAGCTTCCTCTACAGTAATGCTCAGCATAACTGTGAAATTGGGGCTGCCACAGAGACCTCATAACTGTAGAGTTACTAGTGTGAACCACCGGTGTGGGAAAGCTGCAAACATGACACACCAGCCTATAAGAGTTACTGTTTGGGCTGAACCAAGCAATGTCATGTGGGCAGTGCTGTCTGAGGTTTTGAGGGCCCAACCCTTATCCTGGTGTGCCTAAAAGGCAGAGCACAGAGTCAAGGAAGATTATTCTGGAGGCTTAGACTTGATGTTGTTCACTGTTAAGGTTAATTCTAGGTGTCAGCTTGGTTAGATGAAGGAATGCAGAGACCTGGTAAAGCTGTCTTTTTAGGTGTGTCCATGAGGGTGTTTCCAGCAGAGATTAGTGTGAGAGTCTGAGTGGACTGGCTGGGAAAGACCCACCCTCAATGTGGGTGGGAACCATCCAATCCCCTGGGGATCCAGAGAGAACAAAAGACAGAGGAAAAAGGCAAAGCGCTCTCTGTATCCCCTGGTCCTGGGATACACTCTTCTCTCCTGTCTGTGGAAATCAGAGCTTAAGACTAATCG
The DNA here is from genome assembly GCF_000696425.1 of Galeopterus variegatus. Classification (NCBI taxonomy): domain Eukaryota; kingdom Metazoa; phylum Chordata; class Mammalia; order Dermoptera; family Cynocephalidae; genus Galeopterus; species Galeopterus variegatus. The sequence goes on from NW_007728342.1 coordinate 82,597, forward strand.
TGTGAGCTTATTCCCCTAATAAATCCGTCTCGTATAATTATAACATATCCTATTGATTCTGTCTCTCTGGAGAACCCTGACTCATACATTCACCTTGTTGGGTTTTGGACTTCCTTAGGACCTCGTTCCCCTATCTTCTTGCCTATTTATCCCTTTTGGATTGGGGATATCTATTCTATGCCCATCCCACCACTGCATTTTGGAAGTAGATAACTTGTTTTATTTCACAGGCTCACAGCTGGATGAGGATTTGCCTCAGGATAAATTATTCATTGAATCTCATGTATATCTGATTTAGATATGACTTTGAACTTGAGGCTTTTGAGTTGGTGCTGGAACAAGTTAAGATGTTTGAAGCTATTGGTGTGAGATAATTATATTTTGTATGAAAGAAGAGCATGAGCTTTGTGAAGCTGTAGAATGCTACAGTTTGAATTTCTCCTCTAAATACTCATGTTCACACTGGCAGCTTGCCAATTACCACAAATTGCGTTTGTACCCTGTGTCCCCCACCCAATTGTCCCCCATTCTCCTCCCCCTCTCCCATTTCCCCTGTGAATCTGGCCTTCACATCTTGGACACAATGGCTAACAACCAGCTCTGTATCTCATGAATATTCATAACCAATTTAAAAATGCAAAAAAAAAAAAAAGCCCCGATATATAAATCCTTCTATTTCCATAAATAAATAAATAAATAAACACTTGGTTAATATTTAATTGCCACTGAAATATAATTAAATGGTAGAACTTTTAAGGAGGATGAAGCCGTGGGGGCTCTGCCTTAATCAATGCATCATTAATGCAGTTAATACAGGAGTGGGTTCCCTATAGAAGGGCGAATTTGGCCCCCTCCCATTTCTCTCTGTTCCTTTCTTTGCCCCTCTACCTTTACCACAGTATGATGCAGCATGAAGGCCCCCACAAGATGCCACCCCCTGATGTTGGACTTCCCAGACTCCAGAACTGTGAGGAAATAAATTTCTGTTCATTAAAAATTACCCAGTTTGTGTTACTCTTTTACAGCAACTCAAAATAGACAGAAAACATGTATTCACAGCAATTTATATTCTTTTTAAAATTTTCCAATAACACAATTTTTATTCAGAATGAGGAAGATTTATATTATGGTAACAATGCCCAACATAAAATATATATAGTATGCAGCTATAGATCTTTTTATATAATCCCTTAAATCTAAATACTCGCATACTCTTATAGCTGGGTTGACTGTAGTGTAGATTGTATGTCTACTCCTGACTGTTACCTATTGTCCCAGTTTAATATTATCAGTGCCTTGTTTGACTGTCAAAAGACTCTTGGTTACAACAATAAATTATATAATCACCTTACTTACAGAAATTATTGTCTTTGTATTCCTCAAACATGTCCCAGAACAACTAAATTATAAATAAAATTTTATGAGTATAACTTAGCTTTTATAAATTCTATAATTTTTACTGTTAACTAAATTAATGAAGAGAATCCAAAGCTATTTTAAATTAAACTAAATCCTTATTAATTTGACACCTATTTGTTTGGAATTCAATTGGCTTTTGTCCTATTTGTTAACACATTTTAGAAAATCTTTTTCTCAATGACCAAAGAAAGAAACTCATTTCAGAAAAATCACTAATAACATAACTTTATTTCAGTTGTGATCATTGAAGGCATGCATTTTTATGCATTTTGAATGACAATGAATGTTATGGCTGGCAAATTTCTTTAATAACTTTGCATATCTACCTAACAATCATATATCGATCTCTGTCATATATTTAACTGTCTGCAAAAGAAATGTTGTCATGGGTATATGGCTTTTCTCTTCTCATTTTTGATATCTCTTCACAAATGCCACAACCTCAGAAAAGCTTTGTCTAATCACCTTATCTAAAAGAACTCTTTCTCTGTCTTAGAGTTTCCCTCTATCTCCTTATTGAATTCTGTTTTCATAGCAATTATCACTGACATTATGCCATAATTTTGTATTGCTTCCTTATTATTTACCTTTTACCTCTTATCTGTTTCACTGGTAAAATAGTGTTATGAAAGCAGGAAATTTTTCCATCTTATTCATGACCACATTTGAGTATCTAGAACTGCACTGGTAAATGGCCTGTTCTCAATAACTATTTTGGGATGAATGGACAGTGAACGCAATCTATTCCAAGATACCCAACATCTTACTTCATTTTTCTATTCTCCCATTCTTCCTTTTTCTCTTCTAGCTCTTCCCTTTCTTGTCAATATAATCAGTGTAAATTCATGCAATAGCAATAAAGAAAGCTTTCTTACGTTGAGGAGCAGGTTTTACTGTTATTTTATGTTTTCCAGCTAGTGAGATAAAAATACTGGCTTTTCCCATGTAGGTCAATTAATATGCTAACACTCTTCCCTTTCTTGTCAATATAATCAGTGTAAATTCATGCAATAGCAATAAAGAAAGCTTTCTTACGTTGAGGAGCAGGTTTTACTGTTATTTTATATTTTCCAGCTAGTGAGATAAAAATACTGGCTTTTCCCATGTAGGTCAATTAATATGCTAACAGAAAGCAGTTAAAATAACATAAAAACTTTAGCCAAATAAGAAAAAAAAAAGTTTTTCCCTACTATCTATTGCGGTGGAAGTACGAAAGAAAAATGGGATCTGTTATAAGAAATACAGAAGCTAAATTTTCTATTGCAAAACAAAATGTAATGTTTTAATTCTAAAAGTTCCTCCAAAGGAATTAAATTCACCCTCAGACTACTCCAATAATTTATTCAGATTCTTAAATAGTTGTCTTTTTTGGATACATGTTCAGTCTTCTAAATTTACCCTCCTCTTTTATGCTCCTTTCCAATAGTGTCTGAATGGATTAGGGAGACATGCCAACTTTACCTTGTGTGTCCATGAAGAATTAGGCCCTCAAATCTATGACAATATACTCTTATATATATCTTCTTGCTCTTTCAAACATTATGGAAGTTACACCTGTTAACTTTTCTCCTTGTTGGCATAAAGGAAAGAAGACGTAGCTACTGATATCAAAAGATAAACATACACTGGGAACTCCCACTTCCCTACACCCACCCAGACCCTCTCTGAAACATATTTCTATCACAGTCTTCCCCAGTTGCTTGTGCCAAAATTCTTAGAGTTATACCGACTTCTCTTTTTCTCTCACGCATCACATCCAATCTGTCAGCAAATTTAGTTAGCTTTACAATTAAAATTTGTCAAGACTCTGACAGCTTCTCACTAACTCTATCCCTACCCATGTGGCCCAAGTCACCATCATCTTTTGTTTCATGATTGCAACATGACCACTCTCCACTGTCACCACAGATTATGCTCACAGAGCAGCCAGAGTGATTGTTTTAAAATGCATGTGAAATTATAACATTCTTCTGACCAAGATGGCATCCCATCTCACTCAGGGAAGAAGCTAGCACCCATGCAGAAGCCTACAGAGCCCTGCACTGTCTGGTCCCCTGCTATATCTTTGACTTCAATTCTCACCACTCCCCTCAAAATGTCCCTTTCTCATCTCTGGGCATATTAACGACCCCGCTACTTCTCAAACAGGCCAGAAATGCTTTTATCTAAGAGACTTTGGTTTTTCCTCTCTCTGGAATGATTTTCCCCAAGTTATCTTTGTGACTTTCTTACCTCCTGCAAGTCTATATTCAAATGCATTATTATTTTATTTCATTTAACAAAATTGAAAGCTCCACTTCCCCATCATTACATTTTCCTAAAAAAAATTTTGTTACACACACACACACAAACACTTATGTAAATTGTCTGTTTCCTACCACTGGAATGTAAACTCCATTTTTAGAGAAATATTTTGATTTGCTTACTGCTGTATCCTCAATTTTTAGGGCAATGAATGGTATGTAGTAGGTAGTCAATAAATATTTACTGAGTGAATTTATCTTTATACTCATCGATTAGAACTCAGCAGTTACCCACACTGACATAGTCCCATTTTGATTCTAGGTGGAATTACATTCTAGTGCTGAGATTTTGCTGTGATTGTCCTGGGCTTCTGCTTTGCTGCTTTGGACCTTTTCTGCAGAATCATCTCACACCAGATGCTCTATTCTCCCTGGTAAATGCACCCTCCCAGTAGTGCCATTACTCCAAGTCCTGTGTGGACTTCTGACTTTTCCATGCCACTTAAGACTATGTATGGGGAAAGGGGCACATTAGAAAATAATCACATGCTCTGCATCTGCCCAACCATGAAGGACTG
>NW_007728342.1:87449-88984 GCF_000696425.1 Galeopterus variegatus
TTGTGTGGACTTCTGACTTTTCCATGCCACTTAAGACTATGTATGGGGGAAAGGGGCACATTAGAAAATAATCACATGCTCTGCATCTGCCCAACCATGAAGGACTGTCAGTTTTAATCAGTTTTGCCCATACCAGTTAATAAACAGGGAATCTTGCAAGGCGGACTCCTCCCTGTGTCCCAAATGGGAAACTCTGCTTTGCTGTCAGTTTCCCCCTCAAACTTCTCAGTCCCAATTCTAGGATTCTAGATGAGCATAAAGAGGCACATAGTAGTCCCACTTTCTGGTTCACCTTCTTATCTTCTTTCTGCCCCTGCTTCCATCTTCTGTCCTCTTTTCTTTTGCATTGTTCCCTTAAATTGTAAGTTTGGATTTTCTGTATTCTTTCATATTCATATCAAAACGTGAGTTTCTCTCTATCATTACCATATAGTAGAATTCTATCCCAGCTTTTGAAATGTTAAGTAGAATGCAAGGAATATTGAAAAACCATTATTTTCTCAATGACACTTGGAAACTCCTTTCTGTTATGAACTCTAGAAAGTCATTTGCAGATTCACCATGCTGAATTAAGATCACATGCAAATAAAATGCTGGATCAGCTTAATGGGCAAATTCATTAAGAGAGAAGAATTAAGGAAAAAAAGGAAATGTATTTTTATTCCTAAACTATTTTCCCTATTACGCATATTGAATTGAACTTCAGTACACACTTTTGAACCAATACTTTTTTTTCCTTGCTTATTTTATAATTTGATAACTGTAAGAATTAATGGGCTGAAGAACAGTCTCAGATGACAATTGCAAAAATACGGTATGAATGAAAAGTCCAAATTTCAATCCTTTATAACTGAGAACAAACTGATATTTATTGAGTGCCTCTTCCATTTCAGTAAATTTCAGACATGGCATAAAATCTCTTATAAAATATTCTCACTAGCAAAAACAGAATAAGATCCCTCAAACTTTGATATTGTTTTAACACTTCTTGCCACAACTTTTTGTAAATACAACCATGCTTTGTTTCTACTATCTCTTAACGACTGACACACTTGCATACTCCTTTCACCTTCAGCAAGAAGAAAAGTTTTCACAATTCCCTTAATATTCTTCCCTCATCTTCTCAAACTTGCTATCTTTACTCATCTCCTTCTTCCTTATACCTCAACGGAAGAAACTGCCTTTTTCTTTTTTCAAATTAATCTTTGCAATGGAGCTCCGAATCTGATTTACTCTCAACTTTGAATCCTTTTTCTCTCTCTCTACTGTGTTTTCCCTGACTTTGTACATCCATCTTTGACTGGACTACTTTGTCATGGCATCACTGCTTTTCTCCCTGAATTGTCACTGACCTCCATGTCGAAAGAGCTACATCTACGTTGCTGATTGTGCTCTTTTAACTATCCAATCACTTCTTAGACTCTGATGCTGGTGTGTCTGCTCTACCTTCTTACCAGCCTCAGGTAGTCTGAGGCAAAACAAAATCACTTTCAGAGTTAACAAAGAGCACAGGTCCAGGCTTCTTAAAGAGGATA
>NW_007728342.1:90162-91254 GCF_000696425.1 Galeopterus variegatus
TGCAACATGTGGCTCTGATTCACAAATTACATTTCTACTTCAAGGGCATATTCACCCAATGAAACACAGTTCTTAGTTTAAATTTATGAACATAGTGAAATATTTGATAGAAAATTGAGTTTTGGGGGCCATGGCTCTGTTCCTCTCAGAGGATTTTAATTGAAACCAAAGTCTAATGAAGCTAATAAAAAATTGGTAGATTGACAGTTGATTGCAAGAATATATTTGTGGTCAACTTATTAAATTAATCTATTCCATATGTAAAAACAGCATATGAGGCTCTTCTTCTCTTAAATTCATGTCATTTCTGTTTTAATACCTACCTTGAAACCAAGTACTCTTATAAGATCATCTTCCCTGCAATTGCTGGTGATAATACATGTTTTTACATGGCTGTGCAGAGCTGCATATGTATTGTAGGTCTCCTACACATGTAAGCACACACTTATGTTTCCACACACACATTCTCCCATTAAGATCACATGAATATAATTTTAAATGTAACAAAGTGTTACGCTAATATATTCAAACCTACATAAACCAGGAGACTCAGAAATTCAGTTCTCACAGCAACGTGAAACTAGCACGGTTGTTATGTGCCGTGACAGGGTTTTTCCATTACACTATCAGATAACCCTGTAAATGTGACATAAATATTTGGCAGATCTTCACTTTGCAAACATACATTTTCTGTGTCATGTTATATAAATGACTTCTACAATGTGGATGATACTAAAACTTAAAGTTCTTAGTTTTATACATTATATGTAAATATTTTGCTTATGAGACATAACATTAATTTGAAGGCATAACAATATGAAAGATTGCTTTTCATAAGACAGTGTTTTGTTTAACAATGTATTTCTAATATCAACAAAATGAGCAAATGTTGAAAGATTAATTAATAATCATAAGTGATAAACAAATCATACATTTTGTAAACAAAAGCTAATAACATCTCTTCATTCATAAAAAAAGTTTTGTTTTTAAGTTTATAATCTCATAAAAAGTTAGATCCTTGGGAATACAATAAACCTTAAGAAAAGATTTTAAATGTTGGAAATGAAAAACAAATGTAAAATCTTAGACATA
>NW_007728342.1:92753-111334 GCF_000696425.1 Galeopterus variegatus
TATTCACATATTATAGAGAAAAAAACTGAGGAAAAGAGATATGTGGCATATACAAGGGGTCTTCAAAAAGTTCATGGAAAGATTCATATTATCTTTTATATTTATTTTTCCATTACCTTTTAAAGTACCATCGTATAATATAGCAGGCTTAAGATCACAAAAAATTATCTGGTGTTTATTTATATGCAATACATAGATATAAAAATTAATCTGTGGTTAGAGAAAGAATAATGTTAAAAAAAATAATAATAACACTCTAACAAAACTATATATCATAGACTAAGGGAGGCTTTTTGACTATTAAGGTTTTGCAAAAAAATCCTTTTAACAAGTGATTAAATGTTTCCACTTAGGATGGCCATTATTGTATACAAAATATACATTTCTTCACCTTTATATTTATAAAACAGTCAAAATTAACTTTATTGCATGGTCTATATAGGTTGATCTTAAACACACACTGGAATTTTTTCCTCATACAGTTTTTTAATTGAGATATAACTCTCATGCCATAAAATCCAACCTTTTAAGGTATACAATTCAGTGGCTCAGTGGTTTTTAGTATATTCACAAAGTTGTACATTCGCCACCACTATCTAATTCCAGAACATTTTCATCACCCCAAATGAAACCCTGTAAAAATAAAAGATAAAGAAACCCTCTGTCTATTAGCAGTCATTACTCACACCTCCTTCTTCCCAACCCTGGGCAACCACTAATTTACTTTCTGTCTCTTTAGGATTGTCTATTCTGGGCATTTCATATAAATGACATCATGCAGTATGTGGCCTTATGTATCTGACTTCTTTTTCTTAGCATGATGTTTTCAATGTTCATCCATGTTGTGTCATGTATAAGTACTCCACTTTTTTTAATGGTTGAATAATATTCCATTGTGTACATAAACCACATTTTGCTTATCCAATCATCATCTGTTGAACATTTGAGTTAATTAAAAACAATAAAAATTATCCTTTCTAAATTTAGATGTTTAAATTTATAATCTATAAGAACTGAAGATTAGCTTTTGCATCTTTTCATTTTTTTGGTATCATAATCAATAGTATGTGATTATCAAACTTCAAACTAATCTTGGTCTGAGATTTAAGTTCAAAAGTAATAAATTTTGAAGAGAAAATTTGAAGGCATTATGTGATATAAAATGTTACACAAATAAAGTTGTTTTTTAAGTGTGAATTAGTTTCCTTCACAATAAATGTTCTGCATGAGGTTCTGACATTTATTTAATTATTCTTTGTTATTTAAATCTATATTTCACTTCAAAAATAATGTGGTATAGATTAGTAATTTTTTTTTCTGGTAGTGCAAAACATGTAAATAAAAGTGAAATTATAAATCAACATTTTTATCCTCAAAAAGCCATGGCACACAGAGAAGATAACACATAAAAGTTTTCTCAGACCTAATAAACAAACTACTATGAGGCTGTGAGTAAAAAGATCTTTTTTATGAATACTCTGTCCTTTGACATGTCAGTGCATGTTTTTACCTAGCAAAGTTGCTATAAAGTGGGACAGAAGTGCGAAAAATTATATATATATTTAATATTTATTTGTTATTTAATTAAATATTATTTAATAACAATTGTTATTTAAATAATAGTCATCAACTGTTTATTGTATGCAGCATACCATTCTTCATTATTTTAAAACAAGATAATGCAAAAACTGAAGACACAATCTTTCACCTGAATGAGTATGTGGTCCAAATAGGGAATATCACTAGTAATGGGAGGGCTATAATATAACAAGTATAGGCTTAAAACTGTGATCAGGACTTTTAAGATTTCAGGGATGATTCACTGGGGGCTGTTGGGAGAAGTAGAAAGATGTGATTTAAAGGAGAGAGTACTATAAGTATCCTACCCATACTTCAACCCGCATAATTTGGTATTAAATACAAATTTATGGCATGGTTTAAAGTTTAGGACCTGATTCAAAAGTGGAAGGTATATTTGGAATTCAATAGTCAGGTCTTTGAACCCTAAAATATAAATAAAGAGGAGTATAGTGAGTATATCTCTACTACTGCCAATAATAATTATGGTAACAATAAAAGCATTAGCAAATGTTTAAATAATCCTTAATATATTGTAGCAGGAATATTATTAGAATCTTCATGAATGTCAGGGTTAGTGGAATTTTGCTTAAATCAATAAAATTGGCCAGATTTTGTGACATTTTGAACAGAGGACTACAAGGTTCACTTTAAAAAAATGATTGATCCATAAAATCTGATTAACATAAATTAAATTTAGGAGAAAGCAGGAGGGGGGCTAGTTAGGCATTTCTTGCAATAAACAATCAAATATCTTTAAGAGATAGTTGGCAGTCACAATAGAACAGCTAATACATGTGAGAAACACTTTAGAGTTAACATCTGTAATATCTGACAGTAAACTAGATGTGGGATTAAGAAAGCAAAGACAGAAATCTTTGGTTACTCTGAGTTTTTCTTGCCTGAGAGTTGAGAAGGATGGAATCAGGACAGAGTAGATTCTGGTGGGAACAGAATTTCTCTAAATGCACTTTTGCAAACTTAGACCTCAGTAATGCTTGAAGCCACAGTAGCAGATGATGCGATGAGGCAGATCATTTAGATTGGGAAAAGAAAATGGATAAAAATTTGACCAATACCCAGCTTCAGAGTCTAAGAAAGAAACAAAAGCTAAGTGCTACAGAGAGCAGATGAGGATTTGGAATTGCACAAAGATTGTTTTTGACTTTTGATAGAACAAAATTATTTGCTAGAGGAAAAAGTCATTATAAAGTGGTAGAAATAATGGTGACATATTTTCCCCAAACATTCAGAAGTGCCTGTATGTTATGAAGCCCAAACTTCTTGTATATTTTACGACTTCATCACATGGACTTAGTTATACATGTCTATACTAATCTTCAGTTAGTCTCAGTATTACACAAGCATGACTTCTCGAAATTTTCTAAAAATCTCTACTAATAATCTATTTGAAATGATTTTCCTCAGCATCTTGTCACGTTTTAGAAAGCTCATTAAAAAAACAAACTGCTCAAGTTCATCATTATTTTTTTTTTTCTTTTTACTTTTTAGTTACAGAATTAATAAGTAAATAGCTCTGGCATTATATAATTTTAATCATAAATTCATAAATAAATATTGGCTATATGCTGAATGTTTGTGTCCCACCAAAAATCATATGTTGAAAACTAATCTCCAATGTGATATAATTTGGAGGTGGGACCTCTGGTAGGTGATTAGGTCAGAAAGCAGAGCTCTCGTAAAAGGGATTAGTGCCCTTATAAAAGAGGCCCTGGAGATTTACTCCACCCACTCCACCTTGTGAGGACACAGCAAAAAGATGGCTATTCATGAACCAAGAAGTGGGCCCTCACTAGACACTGAATCTGTCAGCAGCTTAATCTTGGACTTCTAACCCTCCAAAACTGTGAGAAATAGATATATGCTGTTTATAAGCCACCCAGTCTACAGTAGTTTCTTATAGCACCCTAAACATACTAAGACAGTATCTTTAACAGATAACGATAATTTAAAGATTATCTTATTCAGCAAAATTAAAGATATTCCCTCCATATCATCTTCCAGCTATTCTGTTTTCATTTTTTCACAATTATCTCAAAAATAACTTTGTACAGTTATATTTTTGAAACAAGATCTCAGCAAGGTCCACTTTACAATGGTAGATCTCTTTAATCCATTATTATGACAATTATTTCTTGTAATCTGCATCATTTCTCCTGCGAAATTTTCACATTTCTGCATTTGGGTGAAGACGTCCTCCTGGAGTCAGTTAATGTGTTTTTCCATCTCCTGTATTTCTTGCATTCTGGTAATTAACTCTAGAGTCTTGGCCATAATTAGGTCTTTTCATTTTTATCGGTAAGACTATTCAAAAGACGGTGCTGTGGCTTCCTGCTGTATATCCATAAGGAAGAATATAAGTTCTGTCTGAGCCACTTCAGCTCACTTTTCAAGACTCAGTCCTGATACTACGCCTCTAGGACATACTCTTGAATTCTCCCGACATTGCTCTGAAAACACGTGGCTCCTTAGCAATACCTCTTTCTACTAATTAAAATTATTGTTAGTGTGCATATTATACTCTGCTTGCCTGTTCCCTTATTCACCTTGGTGACCATGCTTTCATCACCTTTGTATCTTCAGTATCTAATACTGGACATTACACACCACAGGGCCTGATTTGTTTGGGATGAAAAATTGTTTGAAAAATTGGGTTATGTACAAATAATGCTTAAACAGAATTATATAGTCCAACTGGTAGTTAACAATTGCATATCAATGGCTTTAAATATGCTTATGTAATTTGTTTACTACTCACCACCATCTGTGTTTCCAATGTTATTTCACACTGTACCTTCATGCTCAGAAGTTCCAGTCATAGTAGCCTCCTGTTAGTCTCTTCAGCTTTGCAGCTGTTTTTCTATTACTGCTGTAACAAATCCCCTCACACTTAGAGGCTTAAAACATTATACATTTATGACTATTATTTCACATTTTCCGTGAATTAGGAGTCCAGGTACGGGTTAGCTGGATCCTGTGTTCAGGTCTCACAGGTTGAAATAAAGGTGCCCATCAGGACTGTGATCCTCACCTTTCCCAAGCTCACCAGTGATTGGAAGAATCTATTTCCTTGTGTTTGTATCATCAGGGTCCATGTTTCCTTGTTCTTTTTGGAAAAGGGATTGCTCTCAGCTTCTAGAGGCCTCCCCTTTCTACCAGCATTTCAGAACTTACCTGTTTGGTTTCTACTTCAAAACCAGCCAGAATTCATACTTCTGCTACCAGCCAGAGAAACTTCTGATTTTCAAGGACTCACCAGATTGCATCAGGCCCACCCAGATGATTTCTGCACTTTAGATGAAATGACTTGGAACTTTTACTAATCCAAAAAATCTTGCCTACAGCAAACTCATCAGACAAAACACTTTCCGTGGGGCCCTTTTGCCTATTTGCTGGGTCCCCAGGCTCATCTCATGTTTGATTCTTTCCCTTTCTTCAAGTCCCAGTATAAATATCACTTCTTCGAAAGGATATTCTTTGACTGTCTTATCTAAGTAGCTACTCCACTTTATTTTCCCATCACAACATTCTTTGTTTCCTTCATAACACTAACCACACTCTCTGTATATCCAATTGACTTATTAATTTGCTTGTTTATCGTCTCTCCCTCACTAGAATAGTCTGTGAGACCAGAAGACTCGCATGTCATATTTTAAAGCCCAAGCCTACCTGAGTGCATGGCACCTAGTAGGTGCTTAAGAAATATCTTTTATTGAAGGAATGGAAGAATACTAGCCTCTGAAAAAAATATATATGTATATATTATTTACGTTTCAAAAATAATCAATTGTTTCTCACAACATAAAACCCCTCCATAAGTGGAATTGTAAAATACTTAAAACTGAATTTCTAATTCTTTTATCTTGAAAGAGTAAAATTTTTAACTATAAAATAAACTTATCATTTAACAAAGGAAAAATAATAAGAGAAAAAAAAGAGAAAAGTACTAAGCAGTGTATAACTTTTTAATAAACCACCACATATATTAATCTCTTCTAGCTACAGACAGTGACATACTTCGCTTGGAAAGTTAGTTCATTAGAATGGAGCACTGGTTTGTAGAGTGAAAAATTAAAGAAAGTCGTATTTTTTTAAAAGCTTGTGATACTTATTTTCACATTCCCATAATCTTGTTCTTTAGAAATGCTTCGCATTTGCATTTAGCAAAGTAGCATGCTGGAACCAAGCATCACCCCCTCTGTGCTCTTTTCTTCTTCTAACCATAGAAGTGGACACATTAAAGGCTTAGTTTTTGGTGGTTTACTATGCACTGTTCCATTTGTTTTCTCCCTTTTGGTGAATTAAGCCTAAGTGATCTGCTACCCTTCACAGTGAACACAAGCTTACTTTGCTTTATGCATTTTCACATGTATTTAACAAATTATATTTTCAACATAACTTAAGGCTGAAAAATAAGGGCATATATTTCTAGCACTTTTATTCCTTGCTCTTCACCATCAGATCCCTAAAGCTTACAAGTCTTTTATTGCAACTTCCTTTTATCAGGACTTTTGAAAAGGCAATGATGTTAGTTAAAGCAGTTCCTTTGTATTAGTCTCCAAACCACCCAGACTGCCATGGCTTCCTGTGGGGTTCTGGCAACCCAGTTTCCCTCCTTAGGCAACTGCTCCATCTTCCTCTGGCAGTGGGAGGCCCCATGGCTTAAGAGACAGGACTGTGTGCTTTTCCTCAACAACCTCTATTAGTAAGCTGCAAGGTTTATAGTAACTAAGTCTTCGTGGGGTATTTTGCCCTCTTTATCTTTCTGTCTTTCGCTTTTAAATTAGACTGACCTTGTTAAGCACTCTGTAAGTCATACCCTGTGCTAGACATTTTATGTAAGCATTTAATTTAATCCATACAATGACTCTGTGAACTTGGTTTTATTGCTGCCTTTTTTTTTTTCAGACAAGGAGACAAATATAAACTTGCTATGTATTTTATAGAAGATAAATAGAAAGACTAGAATTCAAACCTAAATCTGCCTGACATATGAGCCCAGGATCTTGATCACCAAACTCCTCAATGTGTACACTCATTGTCTGAATGGCTCACATGGCACCGAGTATCTACTACCCTGTGTCATTATTGACTTTTTGTGTAGTTAAGCTAATTTCTTCAATGGGACTCAAAACAACTTGAAGAACCAACCACAGAAACTCTCCAGGGTCTCACATTTGGAAAGAAATGCTAAGCAAATGGTTCTTGACAGTTGATTTCAGTGTTACCCCTCTTGACCTAGATTTCTTTTCTTTTTTTTTAATTGTAGTAAAAAAAAAAAAATTAACGTAAAATTTACCTTCTTAACCATTATTTCATGTGCAGTACAGTAGTGTTAACTATACACACATCATTGTGCAACAGATCTCTAGAACCTCATCTTGTGAAACTGAATCTCCCTAACAATTGAACAAATTCTCTTTTTTCCCTTTCCCCAGTCCCTAGCAGCCACCATTCTACTTCCTTTTTTTTTGTTTGTTTGTTTTTTCCTTTTTGTCTTTTTTTACTGACTGGTAACGGGATCGCAACCCTCGGTGTCGTGCCCGCACCGCGCTCAGCCAGTGAGCGGGAACCGGTCTCCACATGGGATCCGAACCCTCAGCGGGAGCACCGCCACGCTCCCAAGCGGAGCACTCTCCAGTGCGCCACCGGGCCGGCCCTCTACTTTCTGTTTCTAAGAGTTTGACTGCATAAGATATTTCACATAAATGGAATCAGTCTTACAGTATTTGACTTTTTGTAACAAGCTTAATTCGTTTAGTTTAATGACCTTAAGGTTTATCTTTTCACATTCAACCTGTGTGTGTCCTTAGTACCTAAAGTTAATCTTCTGTAGACAGCATAGAGTTGGATCTTGTTTTTTGTTCATTCAGCCACTGGCTCTATGTATTTTGATTGGGGAGCATAATTCATTTACATTTAAACAAATTACTGACTGGAAATGACTTACTATTGCCATGGTGTTAACTGTTCTGCAGCTAGTTTATTCCTCTTTTTTATCTCTTGCTGCCTTTCTTTGTGTATCATTAATTTTTTTTATAGCAACATGCATTGATTCCTTTGTCATTTTTAGTGTGTGCATATCACCTATAGGTCTTTTCTTTATGGTTTCCATGAAAATTACATAAAATATCTTATAGTTATAATAATCTAGTTTAAACTGATAACAACTTAACTTCTATTGTATACAAAACTTTTACGCCTTTATATCTCCTCTTCCCCCAAATTATGCTATCAGTGTCACAAATTACATCTTTTTTTATATTATGTATTCATCAACATAGTTTTATACTTATAGTTATTTTTACGCTTTTATCCTTTAAATTCTGCTCCAGAAATAAAAGAGATTATTATATCACCATTAAAGAATTACAGGATTCTGTATTTATCTATATATGTAACTGTACTAGAGAGCTTTCTATTTTCAAGTGCTTTGGGGTTGGTTTCCAGCATCCTTTCACTTCAGCTTAAAATACTCCCTTTAGCAGTTCTCGTAAGATAGGTCTAGTGATGATTAACTCAGTCAGCTTTTATTTATCTAGTCTTTATATCTACTCCATTTTTGAAAGATAATTATGTTATACATAGCATTCTGGGTTGACAGGATATTTTTTAGGTCTTTGAATATATTATCCACTCCCTTCTGCCCTATGTTCATGCTAAAAAATTTGCCAATAAACTCATACAAGTTTCCTTATATGTGAAAAGTTGTTTTTCTTTTATTGCTTTCAAAATTTTCTTTGGCTTCACAGTTTGATTATAATATATCTTGACGTGTTCCTCTTTGGGATCGTCCTGGTGAAGTACTTTGAGTTTCTTGAGTTTGTATATACATTTCCTTTCTCATATTTGGGGAGTTTCATCCTGAGTTTCTTGAGTTTGTATATACATTTCCTTTCTCATATTTGGGGAGTTTCATCCATTGTTTTTTCAAATAAGCTCTTAGACCCTTTTTTTTTCTCGTCTCCTTCTGCGAGTTGCAGAATGCATATATTGGTTCACTTGATGGTGTTCTATAAGTCCCTTACTCTTTTTTCACTATTCTTTATTACTTTTAATTTTGTTCCTCTGACTCAATAATTTCAAATGACCTATCTTCAAATTTGCTAATTCTTTATTCTGCTTAATAAAGTCTTCTGCTGAATCCCTCTAGTAAATATTTTAGTTCAGATATTATATTCTCTAACTCCAGAATTTCACTGTGGTTCTACTTTATAGTTTCCATCTCTTTGTTGATGTTCTCATTTCATTCATGCATCATTTTCCTTATTTTATTTAGTTAACTGTCTGTGTTCTCTTGCAGCTCATTGCATTTTTTTCAGACTATTATTTTAAATGATTTGTCAGGTAATTCATAGATCTCAATTTCTTTATGGTCAGTTCTGGACATTTACTTCATTTCTTTTAGTAGGCCATGCTTTCTTTATTATTCATATGCTTCATTATTTTGTTGCTGCGATTTGTGCATTTGACATAACAGCCACTTCTCCCAGTCATCACAAGCTGTCTTAGTTCAGGAAAAGACCTTCACTAGTTAGCCTGGATAGAAATTCTGAGGGTATCTCAGACCTCTTCTGAGGATGAATATACTCTGGGCTTATATGTGTAATTTCCCCATTACAGAAGTTTGCTAAGTTTTTTGTTTGTTTCGATCCCATACTCTCATGCATCCTTTGTGTCTTTCTGCAGTACTAGAGGTTCTCTGGTGCTGCAACAAACTGCCCAGCTCTCCTTAGTTCTCAGGGGTCTCCAAGTATATAGTGTATGCAGGTTCCACATCAACACTCCAAGTCAGGTGAGACAAAAACTAGTCCCTCAGGCAGTACCACCAAAAGCCAGACCATTTGACGTACATTTTACTCCTCTTACCCTTCTGAGGGAGAAACTGTGAGCTGGGTGCTTTCTCCTATTGGGCCAAGCTGCACTGGCTTGGGAGAGAAGCTACAATTGGTGAAATAAAATGGTTTTTCTTGCTCATTTCAATATGGCTGTTCTTGACAATGTGGCTATTTTTAGGTTTGTCTGAGGCACTGTGACTTCTTAACTGGTTTCTAGAGTTTTCATAAAGCCTTTGGACTGTGTGTTGTTGTTAAGTAGGGGTCTCTGTTGGGTAACAACGTCTTGGGCTTTTTATTCTGCCATTTTGTTGACATCACTCTCCTATTCATTTGTTTTTATACATGTTGCCATCAAAGCCTTCAATCTAACTTTTCTTTCTCCCCATCTTTAACAATTTTCTCCTGTTCCCTTACTTCTTTCTGAAATCAGAGGTTTAAATTTATTGTTTGATGTAGATAATTTTCTGATTTTGTTGCCAGTTTGCATTACCTTCCTCCAGTGGAATGGAGTAACTAGGTGTTCCGAAAGAAAAAAGTGATCATTAATAGCAAAGAAATATTAAAACTTTAGGTTGAAATTTTGCAGATTTAGTTTTTTTTACAACCTCATAGCTCTCTTTCAACATAGCCGAAGTTTCATTGTTTTTATTAAGAAGAAATAGACACACATGAGATGTAACAGTCATATTTTAAAATATGTGCTAATAGTCATCATAAAATAATTATAATATAACCATGTGTTAATATTTATTTCAAATAAAATTTTACAATGGATTGTGTATTTAAGGAGAAGAATGTAAGAAAAGCCACATGCTTTTAAATTTTTTTCTGATCAGGACAAATTTAACTGAAGATAAAATAAGAGCAATTATCCTCAGTGATAGGAGTAATTTTGTGTTTAATACTCCAGGTTTCAGAAGAATTAACCACAAATATCTAACTCTGGCATTAGTTCCTTACCAATTGCTCACAGAAGACATAAAGGTAACTTCAATTGTGATGAAGATCGTTCTGTAGTATACATGATGGTAATTTAATTTAATATTCCACATTAGCTATATGAATTTCATTACTCGGCTTATAAAAATAGTAAGACTTCCTGTATCCTCAGGTTTGGGCTATATATATAAACTGGTGTATGAGCCAAACAAATAGAATTAATATATAGATAATAAATCATTCAAATTAAAATAAAAAATTCTAAAATAAAAAAAAAATCTCCATAAAAATTAAGCAATATTTATGTCTTAAACTACAATATAGCATCAATGCACAGGTTAGAGTCTTACAAACTCCAGACACTTTATAAATGTATTACAATTATAAGATGCTTAATCAACAAAATAATTCCATGAAACAGATTCTGTAATTATCACCATTTCTCAAAGAATAAAACTGAGGCAAAGAGATATTAAGTATCTTTCTAAGGTCATAAATATAAAAGTAGTGATTCCAGAAATTGAAAATAGAGAATTTGACTCCAAAGCCCCAAATTAACCATAATCTTCTGTACATTGCCTCCAGGCTATATGCCCCCCCCCCCATCCCCATGCACACACTTACACACACATAGAGACACATATTTAGTTATTTTTAATAGCATATGTCTGGTACTATACTTGCTGTTTTATATGCATTGTATTATTTATCTTCCCCAAAACTCTATAAAATAGGTATTATTTTTATTCTCATTTTACAATTGAAAAACTAAGACTTGGAGGGGTTAATTAATTTGCTTAGAATTGCTGTGTAAATAAATGGCAGAATCAGAATTTCAACCCAGGGCTTTCTGACTCCAAAGTCTGGCTTTTTACTGGATGCCTGATATGAGCTGAATTGTGTCCCCTGCAGAATTTATGTCTTAAAGCTCTAATCCCTAGTGTGAATGTATATGGAGAAAGGGCCTGTGAAGAGGTGATAAATGTTAATTGAGGTTATAAATGTGGGGTCTTAATTCAATAGGAATGGTGTTCTTACAAGAAAAAGAAGAGATACCTGAGATCTCTCTCTACCATGTGAGAACATAGAGAGAAGGTGGCTATCTGCAAGCCAGGAAGAAAATCTTCAAAAATCAAATCAGCCAGTACCTTGATCTCAGAATTTTGATGCTCCAGAACTGTGAGAAATAAACTTACGTTGTATAAGCTATCCAGTCTGCAGAATTCTGCTATAGCAGCACAAGCAGACTAACATGATGCCATTGCTTTTTTCCTAAGCAAACACTGAGACTCTTTCTGGATATTTCTTAATAAAAACTATACAGGACTCTACCCAAGGGATTTCAAAAATTGGAATGCCAAAGTGTGATTGTGTAATTCTAATCCATTCTGTATCAGTTTCCTGTGGCTGCTTTAACAAAGTACTATAAACTTGGTGTATTAAAACAACACAAATTTATCCTTTCACAATTCTGGAGGACAGAGGACTAAACTGAAGGTGTTGGCAAGACCACACTCTCTCCACAGGCTTTCGGGGACAATCCTTTCTTTGTCTCTTCCATCTTCTTGTGACTGCCAGCATTCTTTGGTTTGTAGCTTCAATCTAATCTTCAAGGATAGTGTCTCTCTGTTGTGTTGTACTCCTCTGTGTTTAGTACAACCTTTCTCTACCTCTGTACTATAAGGATAGACATGATTACTTTTAGGGTGCACCCCGATAATCCAGGGTAACCTCTCCATCTCAAGATCCTTAAATTAATTACATCAGCCAAGGCCCTTTATTGCCATGTAAAGAAATATTCACAGGTTATAGGGATTAGGAAGTGAATATACTCTGGAGGAAGAGGCATTTTTTTTCAGGCTACCAGAACTCCAACTCAAAATTATTAATATTTTAGCATTCTTACCACATTCTTTTGGACTCCAGGAAAAGAGAAAGTCTATTTCCTTGCAGGATTAATCCCAATACATGTACTGGGGATCTCATTTCTCTTGGTTTCAGTCCATAACCTTTTCCCGTCAATTATCTCCTTACTCGTTCTTATGTATCAGTCTCTCCTCCTATTAGATTATTTCTCTAAAATTGTGTGTAAATCTTTCTTGCCATTAAAAACAAAACAAAAAACCCCTGTCATTCTTTATTCAAATTTTATTTTTTCATCAAGATTCTCCTCTGCTTCTCTTTTCTTTCACAGCCAGATTTCATAATTATATCAACATATATAATTCTCCAACAATAAGGCATCTCTAACGCCTCCCCATTTCTTTAAGATTAACATTCAAAATCTTTATCATGACATTAAAGACTGCAATATTTCTGATTTCTACTTGATATGCTAGTTTCTTCTACTTAACTATACTCCTGTGACCTCATTCTGCACAAAATGATTATGATGAGGGACACTAATTCCTTTACAAACCCCCCTGTCCTTAATCTGGATAGGCTCTATGACTATTTTCACCAATGTGAAATGATAAAGTCACACTCTTCCAGTGTCCAGGCTTGGGCCTTAACAGAACAGACTGGCAGATTCTATGTCTGTCTTTGAGAACTTTCTGTCTAGACTCTCTCATCTACCATGTAAGAAGACTGACTTTTCTGACAATCATGCTTAGAAATCATGCATTTTTTATTACTATGGCCAATAGTCCAAGCTAAGCATATCTTTTCCACCATTTTTGACAAGGTATCAGACATGTAAGTGAACTTGCTCTGGTCTCCCTATGCTAGTCCATTCACCAGCTAGATACTACTAAGCAGCCTGACTCAATACCACATGGAACAGAAGAGTTGGCCAGATGACCCCACAGAACTTTCTGACCCACAAAATCATGAGATAAAATTAAATTGTTATTTTAAGCCTCTAATTTTTGAGGTAATTTATTGTACAAAAACTAATAACTGTAACAGAATTTGATATCTAGAAATATAACTGACTTTTGGGCCAGATGGCTGGCAAAGTTGGATGAGCAGAGTTGAGAGTCTTAATACAATTTTGAAGGGTCTCAAAGAGACTATTGGTAAGGGCTGGAAGGACAGACAGAAATTTATTGCTGGTGGCTAGAGAAAATGGTATCCTTGTAATGTAGTCTCAACAAATTTGGCAATAGTGTGAAAACTAGAAAGGGTACTTAATTAAATTGTGGGTTTGGCTTTGGAGATTTCCATGCAGACTGTAGTAAGTGCTAACTCATTTCTCTTAGATGCCTAGGAGAAAATATGATAGATATGAGCTAAAAAAGAAAAAAAAAAAGAAATGCTCAGCTTTTGAGCATTACATACAGGAAATGTAAGGAGCAACCACGTTTTGGGTTTGAAAATCAATCTATTTCTCATCCATATTCTCTTCCATCAAAAGATTCTCAAACTAAAAAATGGCTTCGGGATTAATATCAAATCCAACGTGGAGCTGGCAGATCCTTTGTTAAGACCTCAAAAAGACCTATGATGGTTCAACATACACACTTTCAAGTAGTCAAAAGCTAACAGATTTTAAGAGATCATCTTGTTGGTCTCTTTTAAAATAGAGTGCTTCTAAGACTGCTGAAGATACTGTCTCACAGAAACCTTACACAGAGTCTTTCAAAAGATACAGAAGAGCCTATATAATCAAGTAATCTAATAATATTAACAAAAAACTATAAATTTTTTAAGATAATTGTATCAGCAGAAGTAACGATATCTTAGACTTAAAAGGGATATAGAAAGTACAAAATGAAAAGAAATCTTAGGTCCCCTTAGTCTTCTAAACAGGCATAGGAGGTCCACGTGGTTGCAAATATGGGCCCAGAAGGATAATTCAGAGAATAGAAACAAGAACCAATGGCATAAGCTAAGGTCCACAGCATATATTCTCAGTACGTTTGATTCAGCTTTAACCACAGAACTGGTGACTTCTTCCAGGCAGAATTTCAGCGTTTCTAACAAAGAGTGACTGACTACGAATCTCCTCCTTTTTCAATGGGGATGTCTATTGTGTTTATGCTGTCTCTGTGTTATCATTGTATAGTGTTTAGTATTTTTTAAACCCATTTGTGGGTGGGGAGAGTTCCATAGACAACTTGTCAATTTAGTTCACACATTTTTAGGATATGAGGAATCGAGAAATGATACCTAAGAAGCATCATAACACCTAGATCTAATTTAGATTAAAAAATCTAGGACATTGAGCTGTATTGGGATGAAACTTTAAAGCTCTTGGGATGGAGTGAAGTATTTTTTAGGATGAAGGTTCTAGAATATAAGTGTGTGACCAGACAGAGAACAACAGTAGATTGAAGATGGCCAAAAATTCTTTGAAACTTCTCTCACCAAGAGGTAGGACCTGTTTCCACCTCTTATAATTCTGTTTTCCTTCCCTTTAATATAAGAAGGCTTACTAAGTGCTTTGCCTAACAGAAAAAGACAGAAATCGAACTGTGTCAGTTTTTTGTCTCAGGCCTTAATATTCTAGCAACATATACTTACTATCCTTTGGCAAGGCTTGCTTTTAGATTCTAGTTGCCATGCTGTGAGAAGCTGAAGCCACATGGAAAAGCCACATACAGGCACCACAGCTGACAACCCTGAGTTCTCAAATGGCAGCCAGAAACAGCTGCCAGCCATGTGAGTGAGCCATCTTTGATAGAAAGCCCAGTGGAGCCTTCAGATGACTCTCTCCCAACCAATAATTGATAGTAACCATGAGATACTCCAAAGAGTACCCATATTCTCCTAGTCAAACGTCAGTACCATGAGAAATATAAATTCTAGATTTAGGCCACTGTGATCTGTGGAGGTATATTATACATCAACAGATACGTAGAAAATGAACTATTTTATATCTTTGCTATTCAACAATTTCCATAGTCTCTCCAAAATATTGTATCATTTTTGCTAGAAATAGCTGCACATCCATGGGCTATATTTTCCAGACTCTCTTGGATTCAGTGTGTCCAAGAGATGGTTCTAACCAACTGAATGTGAACAAAAGCAAACTACCTACCTAATATGCTATGCCTCTCCTCCAAATTGACTTTCTGCTTGGAATAGTATTATTGGTTTTCCTGTCCACATAAAATTTATTTGTTTCAGGATCAACTGAAATCTCATCTCCTTCTAAAAGACCCACTTTCCTACACATGTATATTCTTAACACCTTCTTCGCCTTCCTGGAATCATTACCACATCCTCTGTGTTCCCATCACACTTTAACATCATCATTTTTATTTACCTCAGTATAATTAGTTCAATAATTCTCCATATTCTGCATGTTATCTTGATATGAAGGAACTAAATTTCTAGTATTTAATAAATGTCACATACATAGTAAATATTTTTAAATGTTGACTTGAAGATGAATACAATAATTAGCTAAATCCTTCATTTAGATTCTTTAGAATCTACTGAAAAGTTAAATGTAAAAGCAAGATTCTAGATACTATGTTTCATATCCTGTTTTTTTTTTCCCAAATACAGAAGCATTTTTAAGCAATACCTTGATGCTTCCCTACATAAAATGAGGTCATGATCAAATTTATTCATTATTTCTTGAGTAAACATACGTCAAAGAGATAAAAGTATGTACTGAGAAATTTACTTGAACATAAATTCACTTGAAGGCTTCTGGTCAAGATGGCAGAATAGACAGTCCCCAGCGTCACTCTCTCCCACAAATAAGGCAATTTACAACTATTAAAAAGAAACAATAGCCAAGGTAGGGCCAGTAGAGCTCAGAGGAAGAGGAGGAGACACCTACAGAGTTCATAAAAGCAGGAGAAGCCATGATGAGAGAAAGAAAGCATCGCTCCTACCATTTCAAATCCCTGTCGCTTCAAGTCTGCAGCTGGTGAGTGAATGTTGCAGGAGCTGGCAAAAGCCACAGCTGTGCCCTTCGGATGAAGTTACATGGAGGTGTCAGGGGAGAAGAGGGCCTTGGTGACCCCCAGGCCAGCAAGACCACTAACAGGGTTCCTGTAGACCCACATAGGAGCAAGGAGTCACAGACAAAGAAAAAAGGAGCCACTCAGATGCTGGTGAGTCATCGCAAGGGACCAGTGCATGGCCTGTCCCATGGGAAGTATTTGGAGTGTGGGTGGTGGGGGAGACAGGCCCACCGGGAAAACATTGGGGTGCAGCAAGGACAGCCAATCTGCCCCCCAGTCAGCATAGGACCACTCAGTGGAGACAGGTAAGGAATACAGAACTGCAGGGGCTCAGTTTGCTGAAAAGACTCAGGCCCAGTACAGAGTTCCCACACAACCCAGGTGTACCAGACTTCACAAGACCCGGTAGTACTTACAAGTTCAACCATTAAAATCTGAGCTGCATAAAAAGCCTTCCCCAAGAAATCAGCAGCAAAGCAGCAATTTAGGTCAACCACAAGGCCCAAGTGCTGATCCCCTCAGGAAGTTTTCCCATTTAGAAGTAAGCAAAGGACACAAATTAGTTCCAGTGCAGAGTTTAAGTGGTGGTAACAGTGAATAATCCAACACAGAACTGAAAGAAAAAACAAAATACCCAGAGATCAGAGAGAAACTCTGATATTAACTAGTAAAGGTCTAACACCACCAAAGAACACCTGTAAAACCTAGAAGGACCAGAAGTCCCCTTGGCTCCCAAGCCAGGGTGGAGGGAGGCCCGTGGGCCTCAGCCACGACCCTTGGTGATGACTCCCAGCCCAGTGATGATCACCAGGCCACTGCAGGAAGCAACCTGTGCTCCTGAGCCAGGGTGGCAGGGGGTCAAGGGCCCCAGCCATGACCCCAACATCCACATCCAGCCTGGTAATGACCTCCCAGGCACCACCAGAACTCCCCTGGTCTCCCCTGCCAGATGAGGGGGCATGCCACAGGCCTCAACCTAGCCTCCCCTCCTTCCTACTCCTCCCACTCTATTTCCTCCCCCTTTCCCCTCTCCCCATCCCTACAACAGCTCCACAACAAAATAATATTAATAAATAAATTTAAATTTAAAAAGAAAAGAAATTCACTTAAATTATCCAAAAAATTATCTTCATCAAAGTCCCAAAACATTTTAAATTGTACCAAGCAAGTTGATAAACTATTATATTTGTAATCATATGATCATTTCAGCCATAATGCTAAAAGTTTTTGGATTAAAAGATTAATTAGTAGGATATTAACACTGTTAGCAGAGAACCATTTCCATCTTATTATTACAACTTCTAGCTAAATACATTTTATTTCTTCAGAGCTAATTAGATACTCTATTTCATGTACTTTGAGAATGTCATTACAATTTTAAATAAAAGACAAATAAAATTCCAAGCTTGAAGTAAATTATTTATTTTATATTTAATGTAATATCTGTTCAGTTTCTACTAGCAAGTGTGTACTAAAATTTTTTATAAAAGAAAAATACTAATTTGAAATGTCTGTTTCTTCTTTAAATCTGTTCATGAATAGCGCATATATGTGGGGAAAACAGTGGTATGAGGAAACTTCAAATGAAACACAAAATTTGCTTAGTTTCTTTGTTACCTTAAGATACTGTTTTAATCTACTTGGGCTGTTATAATGAAATCTCAAAGACTAGGTGGCTTAAATAATAACATTTATTTCCCATAGTTCTAGAGCTGGTAAGTCCATGACAAACGTGCCAGTCGATTCCGTTCTTAGTGGAGGCTCACATTTTGGCTTGTAGATAATCTCCTTATCCCCACATGGCTGACACACGACCCTCTGGTTTCTTTTCCTCCTCTTCTAAGGGCACTAATATCATCATGGGGGTTTCACCCTCATGTCCATGTCATCTAAACCTAATTATTTCTCAAAGGATCTACCTCTTAATACCATCATTTTGGGGATTAGAGCTTCAACATATGAACTTTGTAGGGACACAAACGCTCAGTTCATAGCAGACTTTTTTTTTTTTTCTTATTTCATTACACCATGGAATGTGGACACATTATCTTGATTTGCAGGGGAGGAGACTGCTGGAGTCTCTGATCTTTCCATTTGATCTTTCCAAATCTTACATTATTTCAAGCCAACACCTGGTACCAAGGCAAGGAAGAAAGATATTGTCAGCACTACAAACTTAAATTGAATGAAGAAAAACATTCTCAAAAAACTTTTTGCGGGCCGGCCCGGTGGCACACTGGATAGTGCGCCGCTTGGGAAGCGCGGCGGCGCTCCCGCCCGAGGGTTTGGATCCCACATACGGACCGGTTCCCGCTCACTGGCTGAGCGAGGCGCGGGGGCA
>NW_007728342.1:112334-134158 GCF_000696425.1 Galeopterus variegatus
GGTCCCCGGTCCGGTACGGGGGCAACACTGAGGGTTGCGATCCGTTGCCAGACACGGAAAAAGACAAAAGACAAAAAAAAAAAAAAAAAAACTTTTTGCATTTTTCTTTCCAAAGTTTTAAAACTTTCTTTGCATTTCAACATTTTGAGATTTGAAAAAAACATTATTAGACTCTGACCTCTAAAAGGATAAAATATTAGTATTTTGACTATTATGCAGTGATTTTTAAAAAGCAGATTATATTAAAGAAAGCATGTGGCATTCTCAAAGATGAAATGTATCTAATTGTTTTTTCACATATGATATGTAAGATGCCTAAGCACATGAAGAGATTAGACAGCGAAGTGATGAGGTAGAACTGGTATTTTATACTCCTAGTTTTCTAACACTTAGCAGATATAACTAATTCTCCTTTGTAATTCTATTCTTCATATGAAAGTCTACATTGGCACTTTATACACAGAGTTTAAGAATCCAAACTACCTTGTACTTTATCCCCTGAAAATATATTTTTCTTTCTTTTTCAAATTATTTAATTATTTATTTTTAAAATTTATTTAATAATTATTTAAATATTATTTTTAATTATGTTTAATTTTTAATTATATTTAAATTTTTAAATTATTTTTTTAATTATGGAAAGATAATTCTTTGCACAGTTTTTCAATAACAGTCAAAAATTAAGTACCAAATATGTCTTTATTCTTATCTATTGGTCTATTAATATATCATTAACCAATGTTGCACTGTCATAATTTACATAGTTTATAAAAGGTGTGATATCTCATAGCATAAGCTCTCACATTTTGCAGTTCTTAATATTAATTTTTTCTAATTTTAACCCTTTGTATTTCTATTTACAATTTAGAATTAATCTGTAAATTCATACATGATCTCACAGAGATTTCTTTTGGTGAAGGTTGCACTGAATCTATGTATAAATTTCTGAAGAACTAGCATTTTTAAAATAGTGAGTCTTCATGTTTGTGAATATGATGGATTTTTCCCTTTGTTTTGATTTTTAAAAATTTCATTCAATAATATTTAATAAATTTTTGTGTAGATATGTTGCACATCTTTTATTATATGTATCCCTTATTATTTTGTTTATGGAGCTCCTGTATAGAGCACCATTTTTAAAAATGTGATTTTCAACTATTGTCCATTAGAATGTAGAAATAAAACTGTTCTTTTGTATATTGCCTTTTTTTCTGAAACAGTGCTAACACATCTATTTATACTAATATTTTATCTATAGACTTTTTAGTCTTCTATCTGCCTAATCATATTATTTATAAATTACAGCAATATTATTTCTTCTTTAATCAGTCCTTATGACTTTTACTTTTTAGTCTTATATTTTTGTACTGGCTAGGAATTCCTGTACAATGTTTTAAAAAAAAGAGATGACAGAGTGTATCCTTGAATAAAAAATAATAAAGTGCCCCTCAATCCCAATCTTCATAGTGAAAAATTTTAATATTTTACCATTAAGCATGTCGATGTAGTTTTTCTTTACCAGATTAGGGAAATTCCCTTCTATTTCTAGATTACCAAAAGCTTTCTTTCTTTATTTAATAATGAATATATATTTAATATGAAGAAATGCTTCCCCAGCATCTTAGGAAAATCACACGACATGCTCCTTTAATTTATAACTCTTATGATTTACCCAGGATTCAATATGTTAAATCAGTTCTACATTCCTAGAAAGTACCCAAGTTGTAATGATAAAAACTTTGGCATTTATCTTAATAAGATAGATTTGTTTGTAACTTTTCTCTCCCATTATGTTCATGCCATCTTTCCATTTACTGTTAGACTTTGGTCACGTAATTCTTCATTGCCTTCGCAACTCTCTGAAATCTTAGTCTGTTTTGTGCTGCTGTAACACAAAACCTGATACTGGGCAATTTGTAAAAAACAAATTTATTTCCTCAGAGTTCTGGAGGCTGGGAAGTCCGAGATCAAGGCTGACATCTTGTGAGGGCCTTCTTGCTAACATCGCCTTGTGGTGGAAGGAAAGACGGAGGGGGAGAGGGGAGGAGGAGGGGAGAGAGAGAGAGAGAGAGAGAGAGAGAGAGAGAGATCCTTTTGTTTTTGTAAAGAACCCACCACTCCAGCAATGACAAATCCACTTCTGTGATATCGGCCTCAATCTTTTCATGAGGGCAGTGCCCCCATGGCCTAGACACCATTAGACCCCACCTCGGGGGGGGGGGGGGAGAGAGAGAGAGAGAGAGAGAGAGAGAGAGAGAGAGAGAGAGAGAGATCCTTTTGTTTTTGTAAAGAACCCACCACTCCAGCAATGACAAATCCACTTCTGTGATATCGGCCTCAATCTTTTCATGAGGGCAGTGCCCCCATGGCCTAGACACCATTAGACCCCACCTCCTAACACTTTTGCATTGGGGATCAAGTTTCTAACACATGAACTTTACGGGACACATGCAAACCACAGTGCCCTCCAACAGATTCTCTCAGATTTTCTAGATAGTTTTGGTGGAGCTCTTATTATAAATTATCCAGTTCACAAGTTCCAGAAAGAGAACTGCTATGTTATGTTTTGTTTGTTTGTTGTGTATATTTCAAAAAAATAATTCAAGAAATTTACTCTAGATGAAAAATGTTAAATGTTAATGTTAGCCTTTAAAATGAACAAATAAATGAATAAATAGTTGAAATTAATTATTAAAACAAAGATTAAATGTTCCATAATTATAAGCTAGAATTACAAGTTGTTGATGTGTTATATCTTACATATTTTTACAACTTAGTAGTCAGTCACCTAATTTTATTTTAATAATGTTGTAAGTCATGTAAAGAAACAAAATCTTTAGCTTTAATGTTTATAGGTCATATGACAATTACCATTTTCTCTTTTTATGTTTTATTTCTCTTTTTATGACTTTTATTTTAGGCCATATGTATGATATTTTTTAAATAAATCTAATTTTCTTTATGTATTATTTTAAAAAGTTTTGTTTATGTTTTAATTTCCTCCCTGTTTAAGGTTATAAAATTCCAGGGAAGTATTTGACTTCATGCTTTTGAATAATAACATCACAAATATGCATATTTTCTTTACCAATATGTGTTAATAAAGTGATAATATGCATGATATGCTCTTTATGTATGATATAGTGTGAGAAAAAAATTAAGGAAATCTGGTATCCATCAATTATTTAGGAACGGCAACAATTTGTGATGCCAAAGGTGCATTTTTTCCTTAAAATTTTAAATAATCAATCTGAAAGTATGTTTATCCCATTGCAGATGGATAAAAAGAAATAGTCCTCAGAGAAGGCAAAGTTAAGCTGCGTGTAATAATACCTAACCTCAGGTGAAAAATCCTTCAATAAGGAGTACATCTGTCTTTTCTGAGGGTGTTTTGATTACAATTGCTGGGTTTTTGGTCTCATTAACATATTTATATTAGCAATAAAGGATTATTTTTAATTATGACTTTAGAAGGACTGCTGATAAAATGAGAATAACGAAACACACTTTCGGGAATGATAATTTAGTTTTCTATAAATATATAAATACAATTACTATATCTCAGCTCTAAAGAAATATGTAAACTCTTAAGACATTTATGGGTAAAAAGTGTTTTCTCTGTCCATATTTACCCCTAATTCTCTTCTTTTCTTAGTCATATTCTGTTGAAACTTTTACTTAAGATTGTCTTGGCTCATATAGATCAGAAGAAGTTATTTTTCATGTTAGGGTTTCAATAAAAATTTCATTGCATTACAACTTTGTACTCAATGCCAGGCATATTTTGATTATTATCTAGAAATATTATTTCTGATTATTCTTGTTGGTGCCACCTCTTTGTGTTTTTCTTAGTATTTTATGAGCCTATTATAGTGTTGGAAACAGGCTTACTATATTTCTCCTGATTGGAAGAGCTCTTTTCAAATGGAGCCAGACCCTAAAGGAAGACTTGTTGCTCATTGAGTAATATTCTTAAATCCCCTTTCTGCTGATGAAGACAATGAGGCCTAAGAAAAATGACTTCAATGAAGACTTAGAAGGAAAGAAGATTATACATGCAATAAGCTCAAGGCTGAAATTACACATCATGCATGGGATGCCCACTGATACCAGAAAAAAAGAGATATTTCCATGATAGTCTATACTTTTTAAAAATATGGTTTAAGTAGGAAGATGGCACCTTCATATGTAGATTGTTTTTAACATCTTCTCTGTTTCAAATAAAAAGGATAATATGCACAGTTGCTGCTTTGGCAATATCTCAACTTTTACATCTTCTTGCTAGAAATATATAGAATTGTGGAACGTTGCCCAGAATCTCAAGCAAATACAACCAAATAAAAATACAAAAACTAATTTAATATGAATAAAGTTAACAAATAATAATATTATTTCAGGGTATAACTGTAGTTTGGTAAATTATTTAGGATGCATTTTTCTGGAATAAAATTCAGGTTGCATAAAATATAGTCATTGCATACACAAATTGTTCATTTATCTCCGAAGAAAATTGTTAAGGTTTAGTATTTTAATCATAAGTGCATACATCTTTACCTAGTTGAAAATTCCAGCTGAAAAGATTGTCAGATTTTATCAAACTTAAAAATGCAAGTGTTCTTAATTATATACTGAGAAATAATATAGTTTGAAACAGTTATTCTCCACAGTATAATGTTGAATCAGCAGGCCTTGATTACTTACTCAGTAGGATGCCTTTGAATTGGTTAAATCAAATAACTGTCAGGTTGGACAATTCATGGAGGACTAACGAAGTGCATAGAAACTGGAAAAAAGCCAAACTAGACGTTTGAAAAGAGAAAAAGAAGAGCATGAAAATTATATATCATTCAGTTTAGGTGTAAACATCCATCTGTCTCTATTATGTTATAATAGTTTATTATTCAAGTGCATACTTTGAAGGAAGAATATCAAACTGATAAGCAGTTGGTTTAGTTTCTAATAAATACCAAAAAAAAAAGATAAACATTTCAGTTTGTCCAAGCCATCTGTATTTGATTAAACTGAAAAATTAAAGTGAAGTAACTTATAAGAATAAGCTTCTCTTAAACTTCCCCATTCATAATAATGAATCACCAGTATCCTAAGCAAATGTTTTTATACATTTAATTATTTGCTACTAGCAATAAACATCAACTAAATTTAAAATTTCAAAATATTTTGAACATTATAAAATTTTACATGCACCTAATATTAAGGGACATAATTTACAGGAAATATTTATGCTATTCAAAAGCAAAAATAATTTCTTTATGACAGGAGAAGCCATTTCTGGATTAAATTAGTGAGCTCAATAATTGAATTCAGTCTCTCAAAATCAAATTAGGAGCTTTTTAATTCAGCTGACTTCTCCATATAGGATTAATTATTTTATTTTTTATTTTTTAAATTTACATTGAAAATTAATGAAATTTTCTGAAACATTTGTGGGATTTGTTGTTATTGTTGTTAGGTTAATGAATATATGCTCTTAATTAAAAAGAAACTGATCTTTCTAATCCCTTGTAGTTAAAAATGCCTCAAGATTTCAGTAACTCTGAGTTCAAAATATTAAGCATCTTTGCTTTTTTCACACTTACTCTATTGAGAAAAGACTTAAGGGGGAAGAAAGGAAGGAGACTCGTAAGGATGTTATTTTAATAATTTAGGCAAAAAATAATGAAGGATTAGACTAAAGAGGTCATAGAAGAGGTGGATAGGAGGATACGTTTTAAAGGTAAACATGTGATTCACTGATGGTGTGTCACAATGTGTTGGAGAAAAAAGTCAAGGGTAATTTCAAGATATTTGAACTAAACAATTAAAAGAATGGAGCTCTTTTCTGAGATGGAGAAGATCATTAAAGGAGTTATAGGAGGGTAGTGGGAGACAATAGAAGGATCTCAGTTTGGGCATTTAAATTTAAAGTAGAAAAGTCTGCTAGTATCCAACAATCATTTCCAACACCATCATCTAGCAATACACTTGTTTGGGCCAACATCAGCTCTTCATGGATTATTGTGATAATTCCTGACTCATGATTTTCTTCCTTCTTGCCTTCTATATAAATTCTCTGTGCTCTTTGTGGCAATTAATGTGAAAATTATATGGGGTGAGTCAGATCATGTCACTCCTACTGCTCAAAACCCTCCCTCGACCTC
The DNA here is from genome assembly GCF_000696425.1 of Galeopterus variegatus. Classification (NCBI taxonomy): domain Eukaryota; kingdom Metazoa; phylum Chordata; class Mammalia; order Dermoptera; family Cynocephalidae; genus Galeopterus; species Galeopterus variegatus. Next base: position 118,493 of record NW_007728342.1, read on the forward strand.
CTAACTCACAATAGAAGCAGATTGGTATGGTTTGTTTGGCCAACAACAATCTCTCTAATCACGTCTCTTCATCAGTCTCTCCCCTCACCCTATGCTCTAGATATTCTGAACCCTGACTGCTGTTCTTCCAACCCTTCAAGCACATGTCCACTCAAGGCTTTTGTGTCAGCTCTTTCCATTGCCTAGAATATTCTATACCAGTTACCTGGAGGTTCACTTCCTCGTTTTTTTGTAAGGTCTCTGCTTAAATGGAACCTTATTAGAGACACCTTCCTGGTAACTGTTTTCCTAAAATACCAAGTCCCTCCCCCTTAATAACTTTAATACCCAATTTCTTCAATCTCATTTATTTTAAAGCACTTACTAACATACTTTTAAAAACTTATTTAACACATGCTTTTATAGTGTTTACTTGACATAAGGCACAGATCCAACATCTTTACAAATATTCATTCACTTGATTTTCATAAGTACACCTCAATGAAGTAGGTACTATTATTCTTAACATTTTACAGAGAAGGTAACATAAGTAATTTTTCTGAGGTAAAACATCTGGAAAGTGGTGAAGCCAGAATGCAATGCTCTTAATCACTCCACCACACTGTCTCATATGTTTGTTTACTTATTTGTCATCTTTCTTTCCACAGTAGAATGGAAACTCCTTAAGAGGAGGAACTTTGCTTTCTTCACTTCTGTATCTCCAGAGCCTAAAAAGTCCTGCACATAAGCAGAAAATTGAATATTTACTGAATGAATGGAGACAGAGACATTCCATCAGAGGAGAATAAATGAGTGATAGTTATGATATTTAGAAACATAAAAATTGCTCAAAGATATTAATTGCTTCCATTACAGTCTCAAGTGCTTCCAGGACATGAGTTTAGGAGACAATAAACTTCACGAAGCAAACCCTTTGTATTGCTATGAGGCACATAGTGCAATGCTTAACAACTCAGACTTTGGGATATTTAGAACAAATCTGCCTTCAATCTAACCCTAGCTTTAATATCTACTAATTGTGTGACATTTGACAAATTACTTAATTTCACCACACTAATTATTTAAATTTATAATTGAAGATAATATTAATAACTTAACTTAGGAACTATTGAGAGAAATAATGGATTTATACATATAAGGGACTTGGAATGGTGCCTGACAAATAATAATCACTCAGTAATTGTTGCTAATAAGATTATTATTATTGTTTGGTTGTTACTGTTTAAAGAATATCTATAATTTCATTTTCTCAGCAGAGGTTTATCTTACTGAAAACATAATGGAAATTTCTCCTTATCTACATCATAAGTAAACATTTTTGACTGAACTATTTCTTATTAACCACCTCATACTGACTAATAGTCACTACATAATAGAAATAAAAGCAGCATGCACACATGAATATTTTCTTTTTTGTAAACTTAGTTATCAACATATTCAAAAATAGCTATTGAAATTGAGTTTTAGTTGTGTTTGTTCTCTTGAAAACAGTTTCTACTATATTTGAGGAAAGACCAAATATTAAGGATTGACATAAACTACTTTCTTTGTAATTCCATGCTTTATGTACATAGCTGTATGTGTGTGTGTATCTGTGTGTGTGTTAAATATGACAGAAGGAGCCATTGAATGATCTTAGTGTATTTATTGAATTTGGTATATGGCTTTAAATATAATTTATAGCTATCCATATTTGTATAAATGTAGGCAGTTCTAATTTATCCTCATTGTCTATGTTTTAAAAAATGTTTTAACCTATAACTGGTCTTAAACAGTACAAAACCAATATAAACTCATGTATATGCATACTATCACCATAGAATTAGGGCACAAAAACATATATATGTATATACAGATGAATTTACAATGGCTTGACTTAGTGATTTTTGAATTTATGATGGTGTGAAAGCAATACACATTCAGTAGAAGTGTACTTTGAATACCCATACAACCATTCTGTTTTTCACTTTCAGTATAGTGTTCAATAAATTACATGAGCTATCTAACACTTTATTATAAAATAGGTTTTGTGTCTGATAATTTTGCCCAACCATAAGCTTGTGTAAGTTTTATGATCATGTTTAAAGTAGGGTAGGCTATTACATGTTAAGTTAGGTGTATTAAATGCATTTTTAACTTACAATGTTTTCAACTTAGATGGGTTTATCATGATGCAACCCCATCTTAGATGGTGGAGGATCTGTATTTGACTTCAAAATACATTTGGAACTTGAAGTCACATGGGATGATAAACATAGACATATGCATTCATAGAGAAAAATCGTATTGAAAAATGATTCAACAGAAAGATAAAAAAAATCCTAAATTTGCACACGCCTAAAAAAATGACTTCAAAACATGTAAAGAGTCTAGGAAAACTGAATGGAAAAGTAGACAATGTCACATTAGCCGGAGGTTTTGTGATACTTCTAATTAGTGACAGATTGAACAAGGTGAAAAATGTAAATATAATCACTCCTTTGTATTCATGGGAATTTGGTTCTGGGACATACTGTGGATATTTAAATCCTTGGATGCTCAAGTCCCTAATACAAAATGGTGTAGTGTTTGTATATAACCTATGCACACCCTTCTGTATAATTTAAATCATTTCTAGATTACTTATAATATCTAATACAATATAAATGCTCTGTAAATGATAGTTATACATATTGCCTAGGGAATAATGACCAAAAAAAAAGAGTCTGTACTTGCTCAGCACACACACGATTACAGAGAGGCAACCATATTAAGAACATTGTTTATTTGAACAACACAATTGCAAACTTAAACTAATGGATATATAAAGAAACCTAATCACCCAAAGTGCAATATGCATATTATTTTCAAGCATACATAGAAAATTAACAATGACCATGGGTCAGGACTGAAATTTGTTTCAATAAATTTCAAAACATTGAAATTATACAGAAGATTTAATAATACCATAATAAAATAGCACAAGAGAGGAACAGAAGAAGGTAACTACAAAATACCACGTGTTCTTTTTTGTCCCTCCAATGGGCACTTAATTTTTATTTATTTATTTACATTCATAATTATTTTTTAAGTTGATACATAACATTGTATGCTTTTTATCATGTACAATATAATGTTTTGAAGTTTAAATGAGTACAATGTGGAATGGTTAAATCTAGCTAATTAACAAATGCATGACCTCACACAGTTATCATTTTTGTGGTAAAAGCACATAAAGTTCACTCTTTTCATTTTTCAAGAATGCAGTGTCCTGTTACTAACTATAGTCACCATTTACCATTACTGAATATGTTATTTAATGAAACAGTACATTTATAAATAATTAAAGTTCAGAAAAGAAATCATGATTAATATTAGAAATTATTCATAAACAAATAATAATTAATAGTACCTAAAATGCTACATATCAACACTTTGGCATACTTAAATAGAATTATTACCTTAAATACTTTTATAAGGAAAGAAGAAACACTAGAAATACAATTAGAAATTTAGAACAAAATGAAAAAAGAAGCAGTCATTCAAATTCAAAAACAAACAAACAAAAAAGGTAGAAGAAAGAAGATAATGAAATAAGAATAGGACTTGATAAAATAGAAAATAATCATGGAATAAAATCAACCAAGGCAAAGTTGTTTCAATGAAAAGATTTTTAAAATGGTAAAACCTTTGAGAAACTATTAGCAATAAATTGGTAAAGGACAACAAAAATGATTAAATTGTGTAATGTTGAATATACTAATTATCCTGATTTGAGCATCACATATTGCACACAGGTATTGATATTCAATTCTGTACCCCACAGATATGTACAATCAACTATGTCTCAATTAAAAAGAAAAGAAAATGAAGAATAAAAAAGAATAAAAGGGAAAAGGACAATTAACTAATATCAGTAATAAACAGGAGAGAAGGCACTACGAATCATGAGCATAATAAAATAATCACGTATTATATCAGTAATTATATCATTGATATATTTATTATATAAAACATAATAATATAATAATGTTATGGATAATCTTATGCAAGTTAATGATAATCTTATGCAAATTTAGATGAAACTGAATGATTTTAAAATCAAAACTAGCCAATACTGACAAATTAAAAACAAAAATACAAACACTTCCATTGAAATAAAAGTATTAGTAAATTTTAATAACTTTTCACAAAGAAAACACTGTGCTTATGTTGTTACCAGCAATTACTACTAAAATACTAAAAAGGAAGTAATGTGTTTTTTCACAGACTTTCCAGGAAAACAGAAAACAAAAAGAGAGAGAACACTCCCAAGTCCCTTTTATGACCCAAGGGCTTGATACCAAAACATAAATGATATTATAAAAAAACAATGTTTACACATCAATCTATTCATTAATTAGATGCAAACAGTTCAGAAAATATATTAAATCAAATCCAGTAAATGTTAAAAAAGAATACTATTTTTTTGTACTTTGATGTTTATTACAGAAACACAAGTTTACTTCAATATTTGAAAACTCAGTTGATAAAATTCACCACATTAACATAATAAAAGTGAAAATCATGCAATCAACAGGAGATACAGAAAAAGTATTTATATGATAAATTCAACAAATGTCAATTTAAAAAAAATTACAAGACAAAGAACACATAGGGCCTGTGTCATTATGATAAAGGGTGCCTACAGTTTTCTACAAGCATCACCTTTGACAGCCAGGAAAAGACAAGTATGTCCACTCCTACACTTTCCTCTACTTACAAATGTAATGGATGTTCTTACCAGTGCAGCACAGCAAGCAAAGGAAATTAAATGCATATAATCAAAATGAATAAATTAAAATAAAATTATTTAAATATTTTGAAATTTTATACCTTGAAAATTCAAAAGCCTAAAAATAAATTATTGGAATTAATATGTTATTTGCAAAATGTGCTTGGAGCTCAATATAAAGTATCTATTTTATTTCTAAACACAAACCATGAACATTTGGATACTTAAACATCTGTCTATCTATCTACCTGTCTGTGTGTCTATCTATCTGTGCATTAGGTAGTTTTGAAATACTTCAAATCAGTAGGAATTAATCTAATTCAAGATGTGAAAGACCCTATCTAAGACCTCTAAGCAAAGAAATAAAACATTATTAATAAAAATTTTTTTAAAATAAATAAATGAAGCAATACAAGACATTCATTTTCAAGGCTCAGTAGTGTTGTCATTCTCCCCAATAGTTAAATAATCAATGCAATTCAAATGAAAACTTGATAAACTGATCTAAAATTGATATATAGAAAGGACTAAGAGTAATCAAGAAAATATGGAAAAAGAAAAACAAATTGGAAAGAGAAATATCACATGTCCTCACTTATTTGTGGGAGCTAAAAATAAGTAAATAAATACACAAACAATGGTGGGGGTGGTAGAAGACATGACAATTACAATTCCTTGAAGTTGATAGACAAGCAAACAGAAAGGAGATTGTTGGGAGGGAGGGGGCTGAGAAAGGTGGGAGGGAGTTTTTGGTAATTGGCCACAATAATCAACCACATTGTATATTGGCAAAATAAAATAAAATTAAAAAAAAAAAAAAGAAAAGAAAAACAAATTGGAAGGTCTTACTCTAATCGATTTTAGGACCCATTATGAAGTTATAGTAATTAAGTCATTTTACCATAATATAAGAACATATAAACAATTTGACAATATATAAATAGAGAGCCATGCACAGATGCAGAGATAAAAAGGACAGGATATAAATGACTTGGCACTGTACAGCACTGGGGAAAAGATGGTCTCTTCAATAAATGATGCTGTGGCAATTGGAAACTCATGTGGAAGAAATGTGGCTGCAAAAATAAATTTGGGGTATATTGTAGATCTAATTGTGATTTTTAAAATAGTGTAATTTCTAGAATGTGCTATACGAGAATGTCTTCATGCTACGGGAGTAGGGAAGAACATCTAAAATAGGATGCAAAATGCAGTTGCTATAAAGAAGCAGATGGATAAATTAGAGTCAAAACTTTAAATTTCTGTTTATTAAAAGAGAGCACTAAGGAGAGGGATAGGTATTTATCATGCAGATGACAGATAAGGGGATTAGATGCATAATATGTAAAGAATACCTATAAATAAGGAAAAGATGATCCCTTAGAAAGTGAAGATATCTGAATAGGCACTGGGTCTATGAAGTTGGGGGGCTGAAGGGAAATTCTGTGCTCTAGCCATGTTGGACCTTTTGACCTGGATGGTAGTTCCACATATATTTACTTTGTGACATAATTCACCTTTACAAAATCTGTACAATTTTGTCTTGCAAATTTTTCTGTATTTATTATTTTATTTTATATAATTATTAAAGATGCTTTAAAAGTGAGATTATTTAAGTTCCAGTGAGAAAAGAGTTGCTGAAGAAGCTCTTAAACATGGAGGATGGAATTGCAATTGAGAGTAAATTTCAACAATTCCAATGACAAGAAATGAGGACCTAAACAAAGAGAGTAGAAACAGACAAGAAGAAAACCATTTTAGATTTTAGAAATAGCAGCTAGTTATAAATGTGGCTTGATGACTAATGAAGGTGGGTAGATAAGACTGAGGAAAGAATTTATTTAGAATTACTCTCAGATCTCGAGTGTATGGCTGGAAAATAATTATTCATTTGCTGAAAATATTAATTAATAGATTTTATTTATGTCCTGGTAAGCATACAAAAAGAGAACTGGAGATACAGATATAAATTTAGTAATCCTACATTTTATGTGCAGACTCTTGAAACTGAACTTAAAGCTAAAGTCATGAAACTAGAATTCATAAACCAGCAATACCATGCAGTCCGGACTCAAGCGTACTAAAGGAATGGTACCATTATCGCAGAAAGAAATTAACAATTCAGCATGCAACATGGGTCTTATCAATAACCAAGTTTCTTTACGGTACAAATAAAAGGAAAACACAAAAAGAGTAAAAATGATTCTTCTTGGAAGCAATCGAGTTTAATTAGTTCTCTATAAGTGGTGTAATAATTGGCAGCATTCAAATTGCCGACAGCTTCACTTTCTCACTTCCTTTACTCCCTTCTTTTTATCCCTAGCTTCTTTTAAAGGAAGATCAAAGCCTTTATAGCTGAGTGAATGCTAATGGTGCATACATTACTTGAAAAGCTTTAAGGCCTTGAAAATCCACACATAAGATTTTTTATTCCCAAATGTCTGCCTGTAAGTGTATTTGACACTATTAGCAGGAATTATCTCTGCTTTTCTTTTTTCCCCTGTCCTTTTAAAAAGAAAACAAGTCCACTTTAACATTTTGGAAATGATTAAAATGAGAGTTACATAACCTTTTTTGATCCTCCACAAAATAGGTGCTTTGAACCACAGACTTGCCATGGAGTTAATGAGTCTCTTCCTCATGCATATGTACTTTCCTCCACATTGTACGCTGCATAAGGAGGGGCCTGCGCCCACCCCCCAAGCTTGGGAAAATGATTAAACCCTCTTGTTGATGTATATGTAACTCTGACAGGTGGGAGGTGTTGCTGTTGCAGTTTCTAAAGAAAGAATGGAGTATTTTCAGTTGGACAAAAACATTTCTCACATTCTTCTATGAATGGTTTTTCAACTCTTCTCAAAATAATAAGAATTACCCATGGCATTGTAACTCTGACAGGTGGGAGGTGTTGCTGTTGCAGTTTCTAAAGAAAGAATGGAGTATTTTATTTTCAGTTGGACAAAAACATTTCTCACATTCTTCTATGAATGGTTTTTCAACTCTTCTCAAAATAATAAGAATTACCCATGGCATCTTTGCAAGACTGGCCCAGAGTATTTTCAGAAAGTAGAAACTGATAGATACTAGTGCTGATAGAAGGGATTCGGAGAAATTAATTTTCTGAAGCATTAGCTGAAATTTATAATGTTTGATTCCTGGGCTTCACTCTCTGGATATACATTACAATGGGATAGTCAGTGTTGCCAAGTATTATGCTTAAGTGAAGTTTCAAGGGTTACGATGTACATTTCAACACTTTGCCTGAGACACAGAAAGTCTTAAATTATTAGTTGTTGTCTTAATACTTTGTTGAAGAAAGAAAAAGAGGAGGGGAAGTGGTAGAAAATAGAAGATATAAAAAACCTATAGTACTGAATGACTCCGGGAAGCTGTATTAATTTTTTATGAAACAACTCACATTATTGTCTCAGATTAATGAATAGCTGCATTGTATTAAATGAAACTGTACTAATTAGAAAACATGAAAACAAAAGTTAGTATAGCCAAACTGAACATTCCAGTAGTTCAGGAACTAGAAAAAAACTGCCTTAAAATATCTGGTACTTGTCCTAAGAAGATACACCTTACAGCATACCAGTTTACACAACAGAGTATTAAAAGAAAAACATTTCAACTAAGATTCCAAAACATTAAACACTAGCTTCTCCCAAATTCCAAAATGAAGTTCGAGATAACCTGTGCAGGATGAGAAAAGAAAGGCAGTTAACTCTTGTGGTCTTGGTTCTTAACTCTTTCATCTCAGAGGATGAAATTGAGGAGACAAAAGTTTGGGGAATTTAGAGTAAGTTTACTGTGAATCTTGAAAACCCACCCACCACAAACACACACAGAAAGCTGGTAGAGACCAGGAGATTTTCCTTTAAAAAGAGTGCAGAATTTTGACTATTTTATGGTACTGAACACATTAACATAATAAAAGTACATTATGAATTGAAACTGGTTAGAGGATTAAGGTCACCAAAGGGTATTTTATTATCTGAGAACATCCAAAAAAATCTGTTGATTGTATCCTTCAAGGTAGGCAAGAACTATTCCTATAGAGAATGGCTATAGAGAAGAAAATATAATTTCTAATTATACCCAATGAGTCCACTTATACAATTTGCCGGTTATACTGTATCTCAAGGATGAAAATTTGCTTTATGATTAACTTGCAAAAGTCTCCATATGTTCAATTCTCCTTCATGACCATTTTCTAGCAAAACTAAATCTAATTTAGACTAAACAGGAGTGCCTTGTCTTCAATTCTATTATTGTTGAGCAATGTTTGTTATTTAATATATGAATATCTCTGTGTGTTTCTATGGTAACAAAGAAGTGTTTTGGCAGTGATTAGAGTGGCTCAGATGATTGAAAGGGTGATAAGAACTATTATTATTTTTTAAAATTTCCAGGCCCCCTGCCAATATTGCAGGAAGCCATCCCTCTCCAAGCTTATAATTTTATATAACTGCAAACTTTTAAAAAGGAAGAGCTCCCTCAGTGGGGAAGAGTACTTTATAACAGACACTTCTGGAGCGTTTTCTAATATGTTGATAAAGAATTAATGTTAAGGGGGTTTGTTCCTTTTTAAGCTCAGATTGAAAACTGATTAAGAAAAAGTGTAATAACCAATTCTTATCAAGTACATACAATGTGCAGAGCTCTGATCTCAATTCCTTATGGGGATTATCTCATTGAACGCTCACAACCACCACACACAAGGGGTCTTCAAAAAGTTCATGGAAAATGTGTATTATAAAAAAAATATGCGTGGATTGCAGAAAACTTTTTGCACCAAAATAAATTTGCACTAACTTTTAACATATCTCAACAGGGTCTAGTTTTAGGCACCAAGAAGAATAAAACATCAATTTAAAAAGAGCTCCTATCAGAGCAACACAAACTCTACTAGAATTGAAGTAAGAACAAACATCAATTTGATGGTGAAGTTTGTGTGGAAGAATGATGAAATCATCATCCTTTATGAAAAGTTTTTTGGGACGATGCCCCAAAGAAATGAGTAGTCCACAAATGGATAATTTATTATAAGAAGGGACGAGACAATGTTGAAGATGAATCCTGCACTAGCAGGATTATATTTTTCTAAGAAAAATATAGTCTTGCTTCTGCCCTGATAGAAGAGGATTAATGATTAACAGCAGAAAAAAATAGCCTTCACCATTTACATCTCAATTGGCTCAGCTTTCACAATTCTGACTGAAAAATTACAGTTGAGCAAACTCCGCTCAATGGGGGCCAAAACTGTTGCACCTAGATCAGCTGCAGACAACAACAAAGCTTTCCATCGAAATTTGAACCAACTGGGATCAAGATCTTGAAGCATTTCTTCAAAGAATTATAACAGGAGATGAAAAATGGCTTTACTAGTACAATCCTAAAGACAATAATCAAAGCCATGGCTACCAAGAGGTGAAAGTGGCCTGGACAAGAGCAAAGGCTCTGGCAATGGTTTTTAGGGATGCTCAAGGCAGTTTGCTTGTTGACTTTCTGGAGAGCCAAAGAACAATAACATACACTTATCATCAGAGTGTTTTGAGAAAGTTAGCTAAAGCTTTAGCAGAAAAACTCCTGGGAAAGCTTCACCAGAGAGTCTTCTCCACCAAGACAATGCTTCTGCTCATTCCTCTCATCAAACAAGGGTAATTTTGTAATAGTTTTGATAAGAAATCATTAGGTATCCATTTACAGTCCTGATTTGTCTCCTTCTGACTTCTGTTTCCTAATCTTAAAAATCTTTAAAGGGCACCCATGATTTTTTTAAATATAAAAAGACTGCATTAGCATGGTTAAATTCTCAGGACTCTCAGTTCTTTAGGGATGGGCTAAATGGCTGATATTATCACTTACAACAGTGTCTTGAACTTGATGGAGATTATGTTGAGAAATAAAGTTTACATTTTTAATTTTTATCTTTTAATTATATTTTCCCACAAACTTTTTGAAAACCCCTTATAGAGTAGGTACTATTGCCATTATCATCCTGGTTACTTAATTAGAAAACTAAAGTTTAATAAGTTATGTATATTTCTCAAGATCATTCAAAATTAAAATTTAACTTAATCTGACACTAGACCACTTCTTAAAAATTTTGCTGTATTGTCTTCTTCACTTTTCCATGTTTCAAACATTGCCTGGTTGGAGCATCCAGAAATTCTAACGAGATAAATGTGTACTTGTTCTGTGAGTTGGTGCATGCATTGTGTGTGTTCTTGTGGTGACTGTGTGTGTTTGTGGTTTGTGTGTGTATATATGTTTCCATAAATTTTACATCATTCTATGCATCTAATTTAATCCTTACCATCAAGACTCTGTGGGATCACTTTCTTCTTTATGAATTTACTACAAGCAAAAGTAGCCATATTAAACTCCTGTCTCTCAAACATTAAAATTTTCACTATATCTTAAAGTATAATTATTACAGAGGTATCCCATATAGGATAATCACATCCCAGTCTGTACTGTCTCAGAAAACTCTGGGACCTTCCTTGAGCTCCTTTCATTTCCTTCCATAGCTGCACAATTCTTGCCAATCTTTCTTCCAGCCTCTGAAGGTCAGTCAAGAATGGCTGCTGAATGGATGTGATGTCTTTATGTAGATACCCAAGACTAGGCTGGATTTGCTAGATTTGTTATTTGCTTCAAGGCTCTTCCTTTCCCTCTGAGACCAAAGTACATAGGTTGATGCAAAGGCACCTTCCCTTAGCTAATCCAATTATCTAATCTAAACATGAGTCGTCCATTTCTTCCAGGTTTAAAACTATCCTGTGCAGCACATTTATATGAATTAGAAAAATATCACTCTTCTTCTGGGGAGAAATCCCTGCATCAGGAAGTTGCCTGAAGAGGGAAGCACAGGTTATATTTCATTACCAGATGTATGTCCTTGTACAGTAAACACCTTGCACAAACATAGGCAGCAGCCCTGATTCCTTCTTAGAGTCCTAGGGACTAAAGCAGCTACAAAAAGTGAGAGCCTGGTGTCTCAGAGGTTTTACATTTTTTAACAACAGTATTTAATAGTAAGCACTTATAATTAGAAGAGCCCTAAGTAGAAAGTATGAAACCAGGCTGCTGGATAGACATATACGAAGCAAACAAACAAAAAATTGAATTTGCTTCCTTCTATTTCTTTTGCCCATTTCTAGGAAAGGCATCCCATTGGATTTCTTTCTCTAGCTTAATGTTTCTCAATTTAGGCTGAATATTGAAATCCCCCAGAGAACATGGAAAACTTAATCCTCAGGCTTACCCCAGACAAGTTAGATCAGAAACTGTGAGGACAGGACTCATACATTTGTGTTCTTTGAGTGCTTCATGTAACTGCAACAAGCAAACTTGAGAATCACTGCAGATTTATAAGGATAAACCTGTGCAGTTTTCTCCCTTCCTTCAGACCACACCTCATCATAATGTTTGTGTGACTCAAGTTATTTATAACATAAAATTTACAGTTTATTATTTCAAAATTATTTATCTATTTATTTCTTTTTTTTTGGCATCTGGATGGTACAGGGATCTGAACCCTTGACCTTCATGTTATCAGCAGCACACCACACTCTAACCAAGTGAGCTAACTGGCCAGCCCTCAAAATACTTAACTACAGAATTTGACTCAAGTTGATTGATTCTTTCTTCAAGAAGATTATCAAACAGCTAAATCCACAATGTCTGTAACCAGTTAAACAATGCATTCTAGATATTACAATTTTTTTTTAGAAAGTTCTTGCTGAGTAGCAGCAAATGAACATTACCTTGGTATAAGAGAGCATTTATCCACAACATAAATTTTCCTGAAGAAATCATTAGGTTGAGAATAGCCATTTTTTAAACCTTTACCTATAATAATTACTCCCCAAAAAGAGTTTTAGCATCAAATCAACAGTTCCTTTCAAGAAATAGCTGTTTAATAATTCATAAATGATCCATCCATCTGTGGAAAATATAATGGCAAAAATAATAATGCCATTACTACACTGTACTATCGTGGTGTATCAGCAAACCACAGTTAACAGAACAAATATTTTTTAGCTGTGGAGAGGTAGGCTCTCCAAACACAAATTAATCTCTTTAATGGATTTTCCTTACTTTCATGAAAAATACATTATGGGCTCTTAAGTCACACTCAACACATTGTTAGGGTTTTATATGATGTGGGGTTGGCACAAAGATGATTTTTCTTTTGCACTGTGGGTGAAAAAACAATGAACTGGGTGGTTTGGAGCCAGACTATTTAATCATCAGGTAAAGACCAGTTACCCAGAGAAGCTGCATTATTCTTAAGCTCCTTCTTTCTGCGAGAACCCCTTAAATTTTGTTGAGAGAGAAAAAGTGCACAAGGAGCTTAAAATTTGTGAACTTTTCAAAATACCAGAAAAGATGTCCCAGTTGGCCTCTTTATTAATCACTCTGATTTTCCTAAAAGCTGATTAAAGGAAAATTGTCCTGACACAATTGCAGTCGCTTCCTTTCATGACCAGCTTCTTCTTGTCTAAGTGTGCAATGCCACAAAGGTAACTTGGAATGGAAACCAAAGCAGGCTGCAGCCAGAAAAGCATAGCTCACATTAAGCGTTGTAATTATTTCTAAGCATCATTTCCGATGTATTTATTTCCAGACATAGATCTTATACACAGACGGACATTAATTCAGAACTTGATGCCCACATTAACCAGGTCATATGCAGTAAGTAGCTAAGTTTATACTGTCCCAGGTACATCAAGATGAGCAAAGGAACTTCCATTGCCGTGCTGTGTAGGGTGTTTAATCTGACATTAAGCCAGCCATAAGAGTTTGGTAATGATTTTTAGAGAGTGAATGTGTGGTGTTCATTAAATTATCCACAATTTTATGGTAGAAATTGTCTTGCCTGTTCTTCAGTTTTCTCAGATTCATTTGTGTAAAATGTTTTAAAACCACTGAGTTTTATTTTCTTTTAAGCAGAGGTCAACAATCACTCTTCAGATGGATCAAATTAGTCAACATAGATCAGAGCTAAACCCATGCCCTAGAAGTGAGCATAACATCTCCTTTGAGAAATCACCTGGCACCAAACTACAAGGTGAAAGAATTGTTACAGCTGTGGAGAGAATTCCTCTTTGAAATGATGAGCCACACCGAGTTTGCAGTACAGGATCTTTCAGTAAATATTGCTACTGCCTTGCAGTCGTGTTCTCAGTTGCTGGGCTTAGGGCAGTGAAAACCATTCATAACCCTGTTGAAATGATGAGCCACACCGAGTTTGCAGTACAGGATCTTTCAGTAAATATTGCTACTGCCTAGCAGTCCTGTTCTCAGTTGCTGGGCTTAGGGCAGTGAAAACCATTCATAACCCTGTCAGGGATTTATTGGATCCCCAAATTTTGGGCAAAGTGTTTTCAAATACATCACATGAAGAAATTACATGACCTAGATATTTAGGGTTATCAACCAATAACCTATATAATGACTATACTTTGTCATTAAACCCCGAAGAAGACTTAGGAGGGCATTTCAAAGTTTTATGAGCATTTGACTAAGTAAAGGAATTGGAGCAATCATATTCAAACTAAAAAGGTAATTTAAATTACGACAGAGAAGTACTTCCATGACTATTGTGTCTTACGGTAATTGGTTTCAGTTACATAATGCTGGAACTATTTTTATTTATTTATTTTTTCAATTAACAGTCTGCAGCAACCCAGGAATTTTCTGAGAGATAACTCTAAACTCATGAAAAATCTAACGTGTACTGTGGCCTTAATTTCCCAAACCTCACAATTTGTAACTTTTCTAGTATAGAAGCTCAACAATAATGCTTCTTATTACAGTACATTTAGTTAAAAAAATAAAATATTTAATTTCACAAACACCAGCATGTTCCCTATTTCCCAAACACTTTCATTCTCAAATGAATATATGAGAACACAGAAAAGTAAGCCTTTATTTTCATGCTTGCTCCACTATAATCCATTGTTCACAGAAGAGCTGACATAAATTAGATCATGTAAATTTCTTGCTTAAATTTAAGAAAAGAAAAAAAGAAAAATAAAAAAGCTTCAAGGATTCCTCATCGTCTTAATAAAAATCCTATCATTTGTATGAGACCTGGACAACCTGGAAGAACCCATGCCTGCCTCTCATCGGCCTCTGCTCCTGCCACTCTTTACTCAACCTCAGACCCTTGGCCACTGCAGGAGGCTGAATAATGATTCCCAAAGATGCCCACATCCTAAGCCAAGGAAACTCTGAGTATTACCTTATTGGTGAAAGAAACATTGCAGATGTAATTAAGGTAACGATTTTGAGACTTGAAATTTACCTGAACTATCTAATTGGTCTCAATGAGAGAGACAGGAGGATCAGAGTGAGAGAGAAAAGCTGTAAAGATGGATGAAAGCGGAGATCAGAGAGGAGAGAAGGTGCTATGCTGCTGGCTTTGAAGATGGAACAAGGGACTGTGAGCCAAAGATTGCAGGTGGTCTCTAGAATCTGGAAAAGGTGAGGAAACGGATTCTCCTCTAGAGCCTGCAGAAGGATTGCAGGCCTGCTGACACCTTGATTTTAGCTCAGTGAAACTGATTGTGGACTTCTGACCTCCAGAAGATAATTAACTTGTGTTCTTTTAGGCTCCTAAATTCATGGTAATTAGTAGCAATAGGAAAAGTAGACAGCCATGTTACCTCTTTCTTTTTCTAGCATACACAAACCTCCTCCCCAATTTAGAGATTTGCAGTGTCTCTAGACTTTAACATGTATAAAAGAGAGTCTCTATCTCTTTTTCACCCGTGTCTCCTGGATGAACAAGGTACTGAATAAATATTTGTCGTGTTAATGAATGATTGGATTAGAACCTAGGAAGTTAAATGTATTTACTTGGGAAATGGTTTAGGAGTTTGATTTTTTTTTTTTTT
>NW_007728342.1:134618-145877 GCF_000696425.1 Galeopterus variegatus
TTTTTTTTTTTTTTCTTTTTGCTTCATACTGGATTAATTGGAAAAGTATAAGCAAGAAACTAAGTACCCAAGTTATGTGATTCCTGGAAGCATTTTCAGCTTTTATTTCCCTTGCTCTTTTTCCATACAGAATGCCCTTTACTGAAGGCATATGGAAAGGAAGCAATGAAAGTAATGGGATTTGAATCACTCACCTTTCTTCAGAATTGCTAATTAAGTCACTGATCACTACAAGCACAAACAGCCCACCCACACTATAGCCATGATATCACCAACTGCTGAGCTCTCAGAGGATTTGAGTGGTCATTATATTACCAAATATACCTTTAATGAGGGAAAAATTACTTCATGTTTTTTGGAAATCTGGCAAATTGATCCCAGTTGGTTTTATGACCAATTGACCAACTTCTGTCAAAAGTTTTCTCATATAGCTATTCTTACAATAATCAGATTGATTGCATCTGCTCAAATAACTTCCTATTGTTCAATTAGTTCCAGCAGACCACACATTAGCCTATTTTATTAATTTCCTTTCAAAATTCTTTGTAGTAGTATTGCTGGCATATACTATCAGAAGGTGATGAATTTGAACTTGTCTTATTTTATAAACCATGTTTTAACATACCCAGATATGAGCACCATCCAAAAATGAATGTGATGTTCTTTTCTATGCAATACACTAAGAAGAGCTAAGCTTTTGGATATTGCATATTTCTTATCTAATATCTTGACATATAATTTTTACTTGCTATTACTTTATGATTATGATGTTAAAGATACATTTGGTATTTAAAAAATGTGAACTATACTTTCTTCAAAGAAACAATTTTAATATTTAAATGTATCTTCAAACAATATACTCATATGAATAAAATGAAGCTACATTATTTTATTTGATGAATAATATCTATGCTAGGTTTAAAAGTATAAGATTTTTTCTTTCACAGTGACATATGAAAAATATTTTCTCTTTTCAAAGAAATGCTTTTATATTAACTTGAACTTTTTACAAAACATATTGTTAATGTCTAGCTTTAAAATCTTTTATATTTATTAAAGTGATACTATTTCTTATCAATGAACTAAAGGTTAAATGATATTTTTTCCATATTATTCATAGTAACTCTCATAAAATTTTTATAAAACTCCAGAACCTCTTTTTACTTGATCTAGTCTTAGAAATACAATATTTTTACAGAAATTTCTCTAAATTATAGTATCATGTTTTATCCCTAAAAACATGATACTCTAATCTTCTTAGATGTATTTTACTGAGAGATCATGGGGACTTATATTGACTTCCTGATAAGGGAAAATTACTATAAGACAAAAAATAATTTAAAACAGCAAAAAAAACCTCAAATCCAATAAAGGAAAATGGACAAGTTTTTTTTTTTTTTTTTTTTTTTTTTTTTTTTTTTTTTTTTTTTTTTTTTTTTTTTTGGATAGGTTAATGAAAGTCACAGAAATACAGAGCACTGTTTTACTGTTAAAGAAAAAAAAATTCATCCAAAAAAATTGTAATGGAAAAACTTATGCTGAGCCCTGAAGACTAGTGATGGTTATCCCCTTGGACACAGAACACTTAATGGATTTTCAGTTCTGTTCTAAACTATTTTTTCATGCTTCTTCACTGCTGTGCGATATGTCAGATTTTCTTCAGCTTTCTTTTCCTTTTCCTTAGAAACTCTTGGCCTCTGTCAATTATTTAAAGGCAGAAAAGACTACATTTCCCTCCAAGAGGTCCAGTTTAGTTAAAGATATTAGAATTTAAAGCCTGAAAAGATGTGTAAGTATGCATTTTAAAATTATCTAGTTTGCTACCAAGCCATGTAACTTCTGCCGACTCAAATTATGTTTGTGTCTCAGAAATAAAATACTGTAGGTGATTAATTTGCCACTGATCTATGAGAAACAAAAGATAAGTTGACATCTGGATAAAATTGTGTCTTTTACCTTAAGAACTTTCTTTTAAAAAAAGTAGATAGAGAACAATTAATCAGAATATTTTGAAGTCACTTTTTTAGAGAAGTTTTTTTCTGAGCCTTTAACGTTGATGACTTAATGTTTCTGACTTTTTAAATAACAAAATAAATTAGGTAATTTAAATTCTATTTTATTGAAACCACACTATCTGCTATCAGATTTTCTGGTGCATTGCTGATTGTTCTGCCTTTCAGTGACAGTCACTGGGGAAATTTACAACTCAGCAAACTAAAATTCTGTAATTTTGATTATGTTATTGGTTAGAAAACTGAGCGATATGAGAGTTAGGAGAAAACTCAAAAGTCTACAAGGGACCATAAGTCACTTGGTTTGTCTGAATTAATTGTTAACTTCAGGCAACCAGTTTGTTTTGTTCCAACCTGAGTTTACTTACTAAATTTACAAATAGTTTCAAACATTATTACTGCATATACAACATAGACAGCTAATTACCCTCTGTTGAATATTTTAATATGTTTCTCTGTAATGCAATTTTTAATGATAGAGAATAAATTAAACTTATATTGCAGGAAGAAGGAGAATCTACAAACTAGTGTTTCTTAATTGTTGACAAAGGAAAAGTAATAACTACCATGGATTCTGTGGGAATATTAATAATTCAATCAACAGATGGCTAAGTGTACCACTGAAAAATATAGACAAATTAATCCTTACTTGCTGTCATCTAATGGGAGATAAAAATAGAATTATGACCTTCTATCTTAATATATTTATATTACTTATATGCTAAGATATTTCAGTGAAATAATCTGATGCAAGTAATAAAAGAGTGTAAATGGTTATTCTGCAATTTCTACACCACATAATATCCCCATTTAATTTAGTTCTAAGAACATCTTAAATTATTAAACTTGAAGTTCAGAACTACTTAAATCTTTGTTTCATTAGCTTATCTATATCAGTCAGCTTTCAGTAGACTATGCTACAGTTACAAATCACCCAACACCTCAATGGTTTACAGCAAGGAAGCTTTATTTCTCACATCAATCTCTCACATTCACGCCATTGCAGCTCTGTTCCATATCCTCATCATTCCCACAACCAGGTGGAAGCAGAAGCCTCTCTCGTGTAAGCTGATCTTATGGCAGGCAGAAAGGAATGACCGTGGATCTAGAGGATGCTTTTACAACATTTGCTCAGAAGTGTCACACTTTACTTCCGTTTACATTTAATTGGCTAGAGAAATTTACATGGCCAAACCTGCTGTCAATGGGATGAAAGATAACATTCTCCTACAGATAGTGTCTGCAATAAGGTGTAGCAAAAAAATTCATAAATAATAATAATACAATACATAATACAACTTCATAAATCTTTTTAAAAAATGAATTTGTAAAAGTTTTCCCCACTCCTGAAACTAAGTTCTTAAGATGTCCAGAAAGATTTTGAGTAAACATGACAGAAAAATGAGGAAATATTGCAACTGATTTTTTAAAAAATATTGGCATATACGAGTATTTTTATGTCTTCTAGACTGGCTAAAAGTCATAATAACCTGATATTATCACTCAAATATCTTCCGTAAAGTCTAGTGTAAGAACAGATATTTCTATTAGACTATTATTCCACTTGCAGTTTGTCCTAAGACTTATGTGTCCACATTAGTGTACTGAGAATCAGTTTGCTTCCTATTCTGTGTTTTGTTTTTTTTTTTTCTTTTACTCAGTAACCTGGATAAATGCATGGATAAATTACATAAAAATATTTATGTATCATGTGTAAATGAGATGAAAAGTTTATTGCAAATGAGGAGGTAGTAATAAGAAATCTTTGTATAAAACTAATATTTTAATTCTAGGAGTGGGATTCTTTAGAATTATTGGAACAGCTGACTGTTTACTATATACCAAAGCAATATCAGAGCAGAAAGATATTGCTCCAACTATGAAGTCATCCACAAAGCTTATAAATTTATCACTCAAAGCAGTCAAGACTAGGGAAAAAGCTAGAGGATGCTAACAAAGCTCCAACTCCAAGAAATAGGGTTGGCAGCTGTCTGTTGCTAAAGTTGGGATATGGCTCCGGAACCTCACTCCCCATGCCTGCGAGAAATGTTTTCTGGGACTTTAAACTTAAAGTAAAATTTATGTGTGCTTAAACTGACCTCATATTATATACAATAATATTACTTAAATACCCCAACAAATCTTTGTCTCCATATTATATCCTATCCTATGGACTTTAAACTTAAAGTAAAATTTATGGGGCCGGCCCGGTGGCGCACTGCTACTGTGCGCCGCTTGGGAGCGCAGCGGCACTCCGCTGAGGGTTCGGATCCCACATACAGACCGGCCGCTCACTGGCTGAGCGAGGTGCGGGCGCGACACTGAGGGTTGCGATCCCGTTGCCGGTCCCGGTCCGGTACGGGCGCAACACTGAGGGTTGCGATCCGTTGTCGGTCACGAAAAAAAGACAAAAAGGAAAAAAAATAAAAAATAAAAATAAAGTAAAACTTATGTGTGCTTAAACTGACCTCATATTCCATACAATAATATTACTTAAATACCCCAACAAATCTTTGTCTCCATATTATATCCTATCCTANATACAATAATATTACTTAAATACCCCAACAAATCTTTGTCTCCATATTATATCCTATCCTATCTGCTTTAATTCCTGTCTAAGGATACTAGTCCCTAATTATCTATATTACGTAGTCAAAAACACACAGAAAAAAGTACAGTAATTACCCTTCAAAATATCTTCTCCCTCTCGTACTTAGAAACCACATATTATGTAACTTGAAAGTAAAATTCACTAAGAAATATATATTTCCTATGTTAGCTTCTTGTCTCTACACACACACAAACACAATCCAAAATAGGAAAATATAATTTATTACTTTAAAGTAAATTCTAATGTATTTGATGTATGAAGTTATTCTCTTTTCAACTGAAAATGATTTATTTTGTCTGTAGAAAGATTTAGAAGAAAGAATCCACACATGCAAGAATGGAGTGCTGAAAAGAAGGCACATGCGAGGCAATCTTTCTGCATTTTGCTTTACCATCTACATATGTGATTTCATATATTCTATTTAATTAAGTTTCTCAGTCATTGAAAGGATTGAAGACACGGTCACTCAGGAAACAAGAACTTACTGTACAAGCAAAGCAATTTTTCAAGGAAGATGCAAATGAGACAGATCTATAAGCTGAGGGTTTGCTACACAACCCCAGCCCCCAAGAGGTTGTGTGAGGTGCAAAAAGGGTTCAGTAGGCAGTGTCAAAGGAGCACACTTCCAGCCTCCCTGATCCACACACAAAATTCACACACGCAAAAGAGAAGCTTCAGCAGGAGACATTCTGGTATTTTTTGTTAATGTGTTTTATATACTGTACTTGATTCAAATATCATTTGAACCAAGTGTTCTCTTCCCCCCCCCGCCATCGGTGGGCTTTTTAGATGTAGTTCTAATTATCATGAAATGTCAGTTGACTAAACTACGCTCAGGAGGAAATTAGAACAAAATAAACAAAATAATTATACATGTAATCAAACAAAGGAAAGAAAAACAGGAATTCCAGTTGAACATTTCAATATCATTTTAAGAATTCATAGAAGATAAAATGCTGCTTGGCATTTAGAAACCCCAGCTTCCACTTCTGTTAGTATAAGATGGCTTTTTAAATGATCAGATATTGGGCACAAAGAAACTCAAAATTTTATAACAATACGGTTCCCTAAATAAGTTGTGCTTTATTATAAATGAACCTCTTTTTAAGTATCCTATTATTCACAATTAAAAGTTGATAAGCAATAATATATATATATGGTTCCTTTTCACAAGAGCAATGATTCTCCCAGAGACCATATAATGATTTATAAACCTGACACTTGAGAAAGATACTGAATTGGCTGCTTTATAAATCATTGTGTTAACAAACCTGCTTTGCCATTTCTGCCTGGAGTGCAACTTCTCTGACTGTAGACTGTAAGAGAAAACAATCTCACCTCAAAATCAGAGAAACCTTAGCCTTAGAAAGTTAAAACAATGCACAATGGCTTTCTGAAAAAGATACACTTTCTATAAGAAATATTTAAAAATTTGAACTCATTACCTCAGGTCCAATAAAGAATGCTGACTTAGTGATATGTCTCAGGAGAACTCATATTGTATTCTAGATAAAAATCCCTGAGCTTGTTTACTTAGAGCGTCATATATGAACTGATTTGGAGTCTCATATAGTATCAGAAAAGTCTTTCAAATTCATTTGCCTCATCTCTGGAATAAAAACCTTATGCTTGCATACAAAGACTATTAAGGGATTAGTTTGTTATCTTTTTACCCGTTTTACTAGAGGCCAGATCAGATTCTAATAGTCTGACAACAGAAACACTGGCCTCAGGATTAAAATCAGAATATGTGTTCACTTAATGTTTTGAAAAACATGGCCAGCTCCATCCCTCTCATTGCTAATGGAGTTGGTTTCATGGGAGGAGCCTTATCTTCTAAGAACTTTGTATAAACTAATCTATGTAATCTTCATACCACCCGTAAGGTCGTTATTATCACCCTTGTTATGTCCGTAGAGGAACAGTAAAGAGGAATTAATAGTAGAAGCACATTGGTTCAGGATCCACATCTTAAGTAAAGAGAAACAAGGAATAAGAGCCAGATGTATAAGCCATGCCATAGGAAAACACAGCAAAGATACGCCATGTTAAGAACTGTAGGCAAAATTAGAGAACCAGTAACAAAGAGAGAATCTTGACAACTAGAAAGTTATTGGCATACTTTGTAGTAAAGTTGACTTTGAACTTAGACTTGTGTTGAAATTCCGGTTTTATTCTTTATCAATTACATGACTTTGAACAAGACCCTAAATTCCAATTTTATCATATGATACTTTGTAGTAAAGTTGACTTTGAACTTAGACTTGTGTTGAAATTCCAGTTTTATTCTTTATCAATTACATGACTTTGAACAAGACCCTAAATTCCAATTTTATCATATGCAAGTCAGAGAATAAAATTATTACTTCTTATGGTTGTTGTGAGATTTAGATAAAATAAATTAGAGAGAATAATGTCCATAAGGTGCTTAGCATGTTTTGATTATCTTCTCTACACATTGCTTTTTGTTTTTATCTTTTTGATGTCTGCTATGGATTGAATGTCTCCCCAAAACTAATGGAAGCTTAAATTGTGTCACCCATATTTTCAGGTATTAGAAATTTGGCACTCAATGTAACTGTTTAGGATGGGAAATCCTATTATAGTAATTAAAAAGTGGAGCCTGGAACAGGTGATTAGAGTGTTGGACCATGCCATAATGAATGGATTAATAATGTTGGGCAGGAAATGGTTCTGAGGTGTTTAAAAGAAAAGCACATGAGAAGTTCTCTGTCTCTCTCCACCATTTTCTGCTGTATGATACCATGCATCACAGAAGTCACCATCAAAGAAAGCTCCCACCAGATGTGTTTCCTGGGCTTTGGACTTCCCAGCCTCAGAAACTGTAAGCAATAAATTTTGTTTTCTTACAAATCACCCAGTTCCAGGTATGTTGTTATAAGCAACAGAAATGGAGTAATACAATGTCATATTTTATTTATAGCTTCTTTAGTATTGCTTCCTAATTTCCAATAACATGCACCATTGCCAGATGAGTATTCCAATGCCATTATTGTTAGTATGATGATCCCTGGTTCAGTGTTTGCAATTTAATGTCAAAATGTTACCCTGGCATTCCGCTCTCTCCACATTTTATCATGATATAGCAGAAAGAATACTGCATATAGAGTTAGTAGATCTGTTTAAAGAGAAGCATTAATATTTCAGTCTACAATTTCTTCTCTATAAAATGGGATAATCATGCTTGACTGATCAATCTCACAGATGTGATATAATGTTCAAATTAGGTAACTCATTTGAAAACTCTTTGAAACCTGGAAAAAGATATACAAGTACGAGGTAGTAGTGGAAAAAGAGTGAGATGCAAAAACTAGTACAAACCCAGATCAAATCCTGGCTCTGGCCCTTACCAGTTTTATGATGATTAGAAGTCACTTACCCTCTTTGATCCTCAGTATGTATAACTAAAATTGGGCAGAATAATATCTACTTTTAAAGAACTAAATCTTATTGCCAAATATTGTTACTTTGGTTTTTGACCAACTATGATACACTTTTGTTTTTGACCAAAGTGTATCATATTTATAAATCAGGCTCCCCCTAGGACTTGGCCATTGTTTTATTCTATTCTCATGTGCTCCACCATGCCCAGCACAAACCAGCATACAGTAAAAACAAAACAAACAAAAAATATTGGTAGAATAATGATCACTATTCTCCAGACTTTAAGTCAGCACCTACCCTGATCCTAATAAGTTCCTATTCTAAAGGAAATAAATTCATTGGAGTCAGAATAAAAATGACAGGGAGATTCTCTTGTAGTCCATGATGATTTAATTATGTAGCACAATTATAGGGAATGAAAATGTGTCTATCATGGCACAATATAATTGCATTAGATATGTGCAGAGAATGGATGACAGGGAGGCCTAGACAGCTGTCATAAGAGGAAATGAAATGCTCTGGCTGCCAGCAGTGAGGGCAAGTACCAAACACTGGCTTAGCGGTGGACTGCAGAGAAATAAAAAGAGCTGCCAAGACAGCCTGGTTTGAAGCAGGAAGGCATTTGTTTGCCACTTTAAACCAAAGAATCTATAACGATGCTGAATGCAAAAGGCAGGGTCACAAAGGATGATGATAATGACAGTGATATGACAGGCTCAAAGAGTAATGGCTTACAATTGCCTATCAAAGAAACAGCTTAATGTAAATTGTGTGAGAAATTTATTTGCTTATTTTTTAGTTACCATGTTGATGTATCTATTGCAATTACTAAGAGATTTACTTCAACTACTGAAATAAAACTAAATTACAAAAGCAAATTGACAATTAAATATAATTACATAGATGTATTTTAATTTCATGCACCTTAGAAATTTTGTAGTAGGAACCAAGTGTTGAATAATGATTTCTTATTTAGGTGGTCAGTTTGATAGTGTTATAGCTAACACAAATTAGACGCTTCATAAATATTCAGTCATTGTGTGAAAGAAATCTGCAATAAGGGTTACTAGTGCTCATTCTTCAAAACAGGTATCCATAAGTAATCTCAAATCCTGCTTGTCACATTTTTTTGTGAGCATAATGCCACAAGTCTTTGTTACCAAACCTTATGTGTATCTGCTAAAATTTTAAAAAATAATGTGATTTTTGAGCAACTAAAGATATAGTGGAGATTCAGTGGTCTGTCTGTTTTGTAAAAAGCATGCAAGATCATTTAGAATAAGACTGCAGATCTTTATCACATTTGAATGCTGCACTGCTCCTCTTCATTCCTCATTTTGAGCAGCTCTCATCTACTCACCTTGTTGCAGACCCCTTGGTCCTTTGCAGTTCCTGGTACACAGTGACCCTTTCCCCTGCAATGGTTTGGCTCGTCCTCCCTCCGTGCGAGGGGCTCTTTCCCGCACTTCACCTGGCAGACTCCTGCTCTCCTAAATCTCATCTTCAGTACTCGCTGTGCAGAGGGGTCTTCCAGCCATCCTTACCAGGAACCTCCTCCTTTTCCTTCCCTCACGCTGAATCGCAGAATCACATCCCATCCTTTTAGAACTAAGAGAACACTTAGTGTACTAACTACAAATTCATTCTCTTTAAATCTTTTCTGTGAAAACATTAGGATGTTTTCTTAAGTCTTAATATTATCAAATAGTCAAAATACTTAATAAACTTCAATTTAAAAACTGTCATGATTTGTTTTGTTTATATGTGTGTGAATATACATCGCTATGTGATATAGAAGAGTTGCAGTCCTAAGAGATCAATCTAAACTGTTAGATTTACTGCTATCATGTCCTTCTTTTATCAATTAACCTTGTCTGTGTACTGATATTTTTTAAACAATTTTAATATTAGGGGAAATATTGAGGTCAACTTACCTTAGTGGAATTTGAAATTTTTTTTTTCTTGTATCTGTCTCTGAAATTGTCCTCAAAATCTCCATTATCCCAGAAGTTGAAAGACTTTACCAGGACACCTTATGAGAGCCAAAATTTTAAACTCTTCCAAAAATTTTTGAGTATTTGATATTATAGGTAATTTTTTTTTTTTTTTTAACATCAGGCTACCCCGGGCACCTCATTTGCTCGTCTGTGCATTGTCTTTCTTATACAGTCATTAACAAAACAAAGTGTTTTACTTTGTTATTGACATTATCTACTTATTAAATAAAATATAACTAAGATTGGTAGAGCCATATATTAAAAGTAAGTTCTCTGATTAATACTATCAAAAATGTTACAATGAGTTATTCCAAAATGCATTCTTTTCAGAATTCATTATATAAATATATATTTGATTTGGTTTGTTATATTACTGATGATAATATGTATATTCTAATAATATTTGATTCTATTTTTCAATATCTCATGATTATGGAGTCTATAGAAATATTTTTGCCAATTGCAGTACCTTTGAGGAGATGTGTAATTTGCTTAAATGAAAGGCTTAAAATGTAACATGAAATTATGTTGAATACTCCAGAGAAAATTTACAGCAAATCTGGGACACATAGAGGTATTTTATTCAGTTTCGGCAGAAAATCAGAAAAATACATGGTTGGAAAAACAAAAATGTCAGAAAAAACATGAGTCATTTGGTTACTTTTTTTTCTTCACAGTTTTGAATGTCTTGTTTCCACAGAATATAGCCACAAATGGGTCCTATAACAATTTAAATGAGGCTTAGAGAAATTAAAATGGAAAATTAACAACATTGGAATTGGAAGGCAAAGGGAACTTTGAGATAGCTTGATAACTGTCAGAAGTAATTATTCAGTTGTTTTACCCAAAGTAAGCTTCAGTATTATTTACTGCAATCTCAGCAAAACATGATCAGTCTGGATAACTTCATATACTTTTTACTGGGGATGACAGCAAATTTGTGTAAAAGTATAATCCAGAAACCAAATTAATCAACTTCAAAATAAGTATTATATGATATGACAAAGCTGATAGCAGTTCATGGCAGTAACTTTCAAATAGCATGGATTTTAACTAAGTCTTACATAACTTGATATTGCAGGAACTGCTGAAAATATTATATAAGTAAGTTGCCTGTAATGTTATTTAAAGCTCGCTACACCTATTATTTTGTTACTTTTGAAAATGCATATTACCAAAGCTCAGGAAGCAATTGATTATACTGATCGTCTAGGTGATTGCACGTGGAGCA
>NW_007728342.1:146236-158170 GCF_000696425.1 Galeopterus variegatus
ATTACCAAAGCTCAGGAAGCAATTGATTATACTGATCGTCTAGGTGATTGCACGTGGAGCACACATTAGTATGAACAGGAGGGTATTTCAAAAGTTACTGGGAAAAGCAGTATTACCTTTCAATTCTATTTTTCCACAAACTTTTTAAAGTACCCTCATACATTGAAAATATTTAAATAATTCTATGAAAACAGAGCTATGCAAATTTTGAAGTATTTTGGAGAAGGAAAAGTCCAGTGACCAAAAATTACAATCTTGAAGAAAAGAGTCATCTTTTATTCATCTAGGTCTCTATGGTGCTTGGTACACAATGACTCTGGTGTTGAGCAAATTAAAAAATGGATGCATTACCAAGACTCACTTATAGGCTAATATACAAGATCTAGTTATTTTCTAATTTGATGTCCCACAAATATCTATTTGAAAGTGGCCATTAAATGCAAAATGGCAAGTAATGGTACTTTAATTTGAATAGAAAGCTGCCTATGAATTAAAGATAATTGCCTTGGCAGTTTTAAAATCTGTTGAGCATTTCTTGGACTCATTCTCTTCTTGATCTGAAGTTGCATAAATTAAGACAATTTCAGATGAAAATATACTTTTTTGTCTATCTTATAATACAGACAGCCCAAACCATCCTGTCTTGGAACACTGTCCAATACTCACTGTCTATAAAGCTTAACAGAAAAAAAAAATTCTAGTTTAGATTCATTCCCCAGATCCATGTATCAGTCTGTGCAGCATGTGCTCCTGTAAGCTTTTCACCTGGATCAGATGAAACATTTTTAAGACATGAATGGTTTCCTGTTCTATAGTAGACAATTGTCAACTCAAGTGTTTGGTGACAGTTCTGCCAAAGCAAAAGAGGGCAGTTCTCTTATTATTTTCTATTTATCCAAAGCCATTTCCCAAATTTGTCTTTCCCGTAATGAGTGTTTTTCACCCTCTGACTTTCTGACTAGCATTAGCCAAGATTCAGCACATAATATCTTTCTCTTTCCTCAGACTCACAGCTATAAAAGAATGAGCATATTTTGGGAGTAGATTATGCTGTCTTAACCATACTGTTTTTCTAAAGAGACATTTCTCTGGAATGTTTTACTTTTCAACTTCTAGGTCAAGTAGCAACAACTCTGTGTTCAGCAGTATTCTGTGCAAATAGAGAGAGGGAAGGATGACTTGAGTGAGCAGACTGTTCTGGTAAAGTGTAATCTTATTTTGATCAACATCTGTACCACATGCAATATGGTTTCAATTTGAAATGGGGAACTCAGTGACATTGCTAAAGGATTTTGTACAATGTTGGTTATCTTATTGGGGCTAGAATAGTATGTACATTAAATCCAACTTTCTGCCTGAATACCATGGTGACTGCACTTTGTATGTTGCACTTTGAGTTGGGAGTTTGAAAAACTGATTCATAAACAAATAAAGTTGGAAGTACCCAAATGGGTCACCTGACAATCATCTACATTTAGGCAGTGTGTTTCTAAATATTCTGTGGGCCTTTGCATTTCTTCAGATATGGAGACTACCTCACAAATATGTCTTAGTATGTCTAGTTTGAGTATATAACACATTATATAGGCATTTGATGAATCTGTCACTCATTCAACATATTCCTTTAATAGTATAAACTGTCTTTAGGTTTTCTATATTGATATAAATTACATATTTTCAGAATTGTCTACATGCATCATAGCACAATTATGGGTCTGACATATGCACATTATACATATGCATAAAAAGACTTCCCAAGAGTTTTCATGATTAATGCCAAAAATATGTCTTTATATCTTAATTCTGCTTCAGCACACATCACGTGGATTCTTACTGAAATTCCAGCATACTTTGAAAAAAGCTTACTAGTGATGCAAAGATCGAGGTAACTACACATTATAAACAAATAAACAAACAGATACTCATTAAAAACTATTTGGGAAACCCTTAGTTGCCTTGAAATCAGACAGATTTTCCATTGTCCCTCAGAGATATCTTATTTGCCATCACTCCCTCCCACCAATATAAATTTTTCTCAGTTTGACAATTTTTCCCCATAAACAATCCACTTTAAAAAAAAAATACAGGTCAATTCTTTTAAATGAAAATTTCTACAACCTCTTCTTCGGTAGATATCTCATACTTTGGGCATATAAATGCCTCAGCAATAAGGAAATAGCCTCCCTTGCTATCATATATCATATTCTTCCAGGTTTCGGTTGTTCATAAAGGATAGCATAGATTAATCTGTTAGCGAAGACATTCCCCTCAATTATCCATGTCTTGTTTTTTGTCGTCTGTGCACTGATCTCAGACATCTGTGCAAACTGAGTTCATGGCCACATTTTCAGGATTTACTTTGCATTTGCATATTTGTTTTCCAACAATAATTCTGTTTCAGGGCCTTTTTTTTTTAAACAGATAAAATAGATATGTCTACTTATCTAATCCTTAATGTAAATTAAAATGGATTTATAACAAACACCAATGCATAGATTACAAATTCTCATCACTAGATATTTGGCTAAGGAATCAGAGAGAAGGACATACAAATTTAAAACGACCAAATCAAATTGACAACTGATAATCAGCGAATTTTAGCAGTGTCTGTTGTAACAAATTACCACTCACCATTTAGGCTACTATAGAACAAAAATGTCATCCTATTCTGTTACAGAAGAAGAACAGGTCCTAGTTATTTGAGAGCTGGTATGACTCTTACCCCGGCCTCCGAGGGCATCCCACTGTCTTCTCCCCTCCCTGCCCCCTTAAAAATAAAGAGCAGCAGTGACATACTGAAATTTGCCCCTGTACATCCAACGCTGTAAAAGTGCACCTTCTGTCCACTGAAACATCCAAAGCGAGAAGAACACTCCTGAGATCAAGTGGGAAATTTGGCTTTAACAGTTTCTTGTGCCATTTTACCAACAATGGTGGAGAAGCTACAAGGGCAGCAACTCAGCACAGACACACAGGGAATCAGCGCATTGTTAGCCTGCCCTCAGATAGGCCTTCCAGCCTGTTCTACAGCAACCGGGAAATTCAAAGGGGACACATTTCCACAAGGAGCTCCTGGGTTGTTTAATGATTCCATCCATAGGTTTTCATATACAGTGACTCAAATTTCATTTATTATTATTTTTTAATGAATATTATTATTATTACTTTACATTCTGTGATGCTGCTGCGGAGCAGTTGGGAGGCTGGGGGGTGGAGGGGAAGGGGAAGGAAATGGGATGGAAGAGGGACATTTCATATACAGTGACTCAAATTTCATTTATTATTATTTTTTAATGAATATTATTATTATTACTTTACATTCTGTGATGCTGCTGCGGAGCAGTTGGGAGGCTGGGGGGTGGAGGGGAAGGGGAAGGAAATGGGATGGAAGAGGGACAAAGGAGGACAGGTGGGACTGAGGCCTGTGGTACCCCCCTCATTCCCACAGGGGAGACCAGGGGGCTTCCAGCGGTGGCTTGGTCATTGCCGGGCTGAGTGCAGATGTCATGGGGGTGTGGCAAAAGCCCTCGCTCTCCACCATCCCAGCTCAGGAACCAGGGCCCTTCTTGCTGCGGCTTGGTGGTCATAGCTGGGCTGGTTGCACGTGTCGGGGGGAGGGGGGAGCGTGGCCAAGGCTCAGGGCCTGTTCTAAACGATCATTCATACTTTATATCCTCACATACTTTCATCCCTAAGCTTTTTGTGGTGCAGTCTTTGCTGATGTGTTGACAACAATCTGGCCTCATTGACTCGCTATTCCTTTAACGTGAAATGTTCTCCTATCCCAAGCTTCCCCATGCCACTGCCTCTGCCTGCAACAGTGACACACATGTGTGTCTATGGCTCACTCACTTGCCTCATTCAACTCTCTGCTCAGTTGTCACCTCCCCAGAAAGGTCTTTGTGACCAACCCATCTAAAATAGCATACACACTGCCCCTTAACCAATTTTGATCGGCTTGATAGCACTTGCCTCTAGTAGATATACTGCATAATTATTATTGTCTATCTCCTCTACTAGGATGTCATTTCCATCAAGGCAGGTGCTTTGTCTGTTCTTTCACTATTTCATTCCCATGATCTAGAAGAGTGTCAGGCATGTAAAGGGCATTAATTATTGCTTGTGATTAAATCTAACCAAGGCCACTGAACTTCTTTGTATCTCAACATACTTCTCTGTTAAAAGAGACAATTGTACTTCATAGTCTTTAGTCCAGAATATATTTGTTGGCAATGATTACCATAGATGCGTAAGTTACATTAAGATTGGACCATTGCTATTTATTTATGAGCACAAAATTTATTAAAACCTCATGACTTTTCCCTCATTAACAATAATTGAAAATATTAAATTCAAGTATCAAACTAACTTATAACACTTGGATTGAAAAACCTTTAAAAGTACTTCCTGGCTCAATAGTAGTAACCATATAAATTACTAATGATGTGGTATTTCATTAAAGATATCTTTAAGGGACATATACTAGTCACAGACTGTAATATTTTACTTCACACTGAAAGGCCTAATAATGTGCTAAAATGTATTTCATCGCTAGATTTATTTTTCTTAAGGGAAGGTAAACTCAAAATGTTAGTCCTTTAAAAATTGAATCTGTGACAAACTAAAATGGGAAAAGAAAAATTGCATTGATGAATTATTGATTTAATTTTTTAAAAAATACTCACATTTCAAAGATTTATTTTACCATAATGTTAAATTCAATAAAATAAAAATACATTAACATTACAACAGTGGTTTATTCTTCAATAGAATGTCTAGAAGTAATAAAGTTACTTGGTGATATATTTTATTTTCCCTTATAATTTATAAAGGATACAACTTTCAAAAGTGTAAGCCAATTAAATTTCTCATCAACCAGGGTGTTGGTGAGCATTTTAACACACTTAATTGGGGGGGGGTTGTGCTCCAGGCCCTTCTGGTGCTCCATTTTTCTAAAATGATTTTAATTTATCTTAACAAGCTATCACTAAAATTAGCTAATTTACAAAATTCCAGAAACAACCATGAGAGCAACAGCAGTGTGCCCCTTTAGAGCTGAGTAAGCAGAGTCGTGTGTCATGCTGCCACTCTAAGCTCACAGATCTTGTGGCTGAGTGATCACAGTCTTCTTTTCCTGACTGGCAGCAACCCCACTAGGGTGTTTTCAGAATTCACCTGAAAGAAAGTAATGTTCTCCACAGCAAAGATCCAGACAGAGCCCAAAAGAGTGACTGTATTCCAGGCAATCCAATAAACCTTTATGGGGCTGGATTAAAATTCTAAGGTTGGGATTTTATGCAGAACATGAGTATGCAGGTCACTACTAACCATTTATTTGTGGGAATGTTACCCTGTCAATTTGCTTATAATCCCTTTGCACATAGTATATGCCGTGTCACTTCAATACTTCAATGAGTTAAGTATTAATCACCGTTTTAAGTGAGACCTTCATTTCGTACGTTTCTGATTTGTTTTGCTATAAATACTGTTCTTCTTTCAATAGAAAAGATTTCTAGAACCCAAAACTAGAAATTTTCCTATAAGAATACTATCTTGTTCCTAAACTGGGATCGATTAGTCAAGGGAATAGTAATTCTCCAGCTAACAAAGAATTCTTAAAGAATAATAACACAGAATCTTGGCTCAAGTTCTTTCCCCTTAACCCTTAGCTATAATCATGTTTATCATGTTACTTTTAGCTCTGTTATAAATTACAGAGTTTATATCCTTGAAGACATGGAGATACTTCAAAGTTTCTCAAGAAAAAAAATGTATTCAGTTTTCACTTACACAAAGAAATCAACATGTTCCTATATTTGAAGCATAAATTCATAATACTAAAATTCATAGGAAATACTAAAACATGTTGGTTCATCACAGGTGACAAAAAAGAACAAATTAGATTAGCGTCATACACTCAGTCTCTAAACCGCATTAAAGGAATATCATCCTTTAGATTAAACCCATATTTACTTCCTATTCAGAAACAAAAATAATAATCTCAACATTATTAAATGACAAAATAATTCTGGCATATATCTCAATATTTTGGTGTTAATTTAAGGATATTTTATTTACTAAAACATTTACATATTGTTAAAATCCCTATTCGATATGGTACAGTCAGTATTAAAGGAGCGTATTCTCAACAAATATGGTTTGGAGCAGATATTTAATTACAAAACGTTCTGAGATTGTGAGGTAATTTTTATAAGTCCTATTATTTAAGATATAACTATTTATACACACAAATGGATCCTGCTGTGTATCATCCCCTTCTTCAGAGGTTCTCACTCTTGGTGACTACTTGAAAATAGAGGTTTGTCTTGTCTAAGATAGCATGCAAAAAATTTTTAGAGCTCATGCAGCAGAATAATCAATAAATTTAAGAGGTATGCAGAGCAGAGCTTTCTCTGTCATTCTTTTTACCCATGATTGGACTTGGAAAATTTTGGGCTGGGTCATTGCAGAAAACCAGACCCAGACATTTTTCCATAATTAGCTTTAATTCATTGCTGCTCGCCTTCAGTAAACATACTCTACTGGGAACTTCCTAACACTTATTGCCAGGATGCTTAAACCAGGTTCATAACAAAGTTAGTCCCCTAAGACCAACCCAGTCTAGACTCATTATACTCTAGGGAAGTTCAAGAACTCTGACAGGTAGGAATGCACTAAAATGACCTTAAAGTATCTGTTCTGGAAATTATCCATATTCATGTTTTTTAAAAGAAAATGATGCTTCCCACATATAGTTCAAATTGCCATACCCTATTGACAAGTAGAGAATATTCATAATTGAGCATACATAGAGTACAGAAAGATGCAAAATTAATATTACACTATGAATGCAAAGTATTTTAAATAAATATTTAATTCTATTGTTGGCATTTACAAGTAGAAAGCATACAGTATGTTACAAATATCAAAATGTGAAAAATATGAACGTTACATAAGTAACAAATGTAAAAAATGTATTTTCTTACCTTCCCTGAAAGTAAGAAAACTTTCAGCATAGGAAAATATCAGTATCAAAAACACAGCTTAGGTGTAAAAAAATGTTTTTACACAGTATTAAAAAAATGATCTACAAAATGACAGAAAGTAAGAAGTGTTGAAATTGACTTTATATAAATTACAAAAACTGGGTACTTGGGGTAAATGTCAAAAGATTGAAAAAGCAGTCCAGTCGTAGTCTTTCCGTAGGTCCATTCTTTAAAATGTTAAAAGCATAGAACATTTTTTCAATAAATAACTTTCAAAAGTGTTTCTCAGAAGTGCTGCTAAGAAAATCTTCCCTTTCCACACTAGGAACATGGCAATGTTCTGGGGACAACATGCAATCATTTTGTTCCTAAGGGAAGCCTGATGGAAGTCAGGAGACTGTAATCATTTGCAAAAAGTTTCAGGAAGTTTTAACACAATTTTGTAAGAAAGTTTTAAAGTGCTGAACAAAATGACTTAATTTTAGTACCCACTGTCATGTAAAACTTATTCAAATACTCAGACATTTCTGAGCAACATCGAATATGGAATCTACAGTTCTGAAAAGTGTTAATAATTAGTCTTTCACTCAAGGATAAGAGGGTTCTTTTCTACACTTTACAAGGATTGGTTAAACCTCAAGGATCTTCCAATGCAAAACATAATAATACGATGGAAACAGTACACATGCCCCACTATGAAAGCACAAGTTCATTTCTGCAATGGTAACAGTATTAATGTTAAAAATCACAAATCAAACACTGGTAAATGAGAAAAAGTTTCCAAATGCTGCATGCCACACAACTACTTACAAAATACAATGCATGCAGAAAAATAAATTCAATCAAGTGTATTTAAATTAAAGAGTTGTCTGTTTCAGCAGCATTGTGGTTATTATTTTTAGTTTCCCTCGACCACCAAGTCCATACTGGCCTGTTTTTCAAATGTGACTCAACCTAGTCAGCAACCTTACAATGGTTTGAATGTTTCTTGTTTTTATATTTTATAATGCCAGTACATCAACTTCACACATACTGTTCTGTTTCCCCATCTTTGGGGACTGACTTAGTTGTCCCTCCTTTTCCTTCTTCATTTGCTGCTGCTTTCTCTGGGAGAGATGCCAAATCTTTAAAAACATCTACATAATGGCCAAAGCCAGGGCCCCAGTTCAAAAGGTTGTCCCAGTTGAAATTCCCTGCTTGCTGCCCAAGCTTCAAGGGCAGTGTGTTGTCAGCAACCCCTGGTGCTGCTGCCTGGGGGCCTGCAGGTCCTCCCTCAGCCCTGCGGCCATGGTACCTTCTAGGCTTCTGTCTGGCTCCATAATTATCTTCATCATCTGCATCAGATTCATTGACCTGAGATAATTTGGGCATCCTAGAAGTATATACCATTGGCTTTTCCCTGTCGTATTCCATTTCTGAGCAAGTGAAAGACTCATGGGAGTCACTATCAGAAGAAGATTCTGGAGCTGGAATGCCATCCGCTGGGTTCCTTGTTCTGGACAGTGGTCTTCTGCAATCCTCCTCTGAGGAAGACCTCCCATGGTCTGCACTGCAGATACTTGGGTTTCTAGGGCGAGGGGTGTTCAGCCTTTCTACCTCTTCAATTGACAGTCCGACAGGAGGAGAAGATTCCAGAGGAATCTGCCCAATAGGCTGCTTTAGGCGACTCCCTGGTCTAGATCCATGGGCTGCCATGGCCTGAGGACTCTTGCTTCGCCTTCCCAACCTTGTGGCATAGTTGAAAATGCCAGGCTGGCAAGTTTCCCCATGCATTTCCAAAGTATTCCCATCCCTTACAGGAAGATGCAATTCCCTTGCTGGGCTGTTCCTATAGAAAGTAGAGGACTTGGAGAAAGGGGCCGGGCTGTGTCGGGACAGAGGGTTGGGAGTTGGGCAAGCTGAGTGGCTTAGGGAGCCACTTCGTAAACCTTGACCATATGAAGGCTGGTAAGTCAAGCTGCTTGCTCCTAAGGGCATGGGGGATTGCCTTGCAAATCCTAGGGGACTATGCCTCTGGATAGAAAATTTCGGTGTGTGGCTGCGGAATTGCTTGTAGTGTTGGATGATGTCTGCATCTGAAGGGGCAATGCTGCTGGCGTTGTCAATGTCATAGTGCTCTATCTCCTGCTCCGGTGAAGCCAGAGGGGCACTGGGGATGGTTTCTGAGTTGTGAGGGATATCGGTCTCATCATAGATAAGGTAGGGGTTTTCCCTTTCAATGATATCTGGTTTAGGGTTCCCTTCAGGCTGTTTCCTCACAGTCATGTCATCTCCATATGGGGGGATATTGTCTGGGTCATCAAAAGCAACATTCTCACTTCCCTTCTTCTTCTTCTCCTTTGGTTTTTTCTCTTTGGGATTTTTGACCTTCTTCCCCCTGCACTGATTACACAGAATCAGGCTCAAGACCAGGAGGGCCAGCACGGTTGCACAGCTGCCCACGATGGCAGGCACGGCCCACAGAGGCAGAGAGATCTCTTCCGCGCCCTGACTCAGAACACAGACATGCCCCCCGGGGCTTCCGGCTTTGCACACCTTCCCCTGAGGACAGAGGACACCAAGACAGGCCACCACCGTCTCACAGGTCCTCCCCGTGTATGACTCTGGGCAGCTACAGGTGAAGCCAGAGTGCAGGCCTGGCTCACAGCTGCCACCATTCTGGCATGGGTGGGAGGCACAGTCTCCAGGAGGCACACACTTGTAGGCATACCACTGATTAATGCACAGTAAATCGCCCCAGCAGGGGTTGCTGGCACAAATGTTCGGGCCACGACAACCAATCTTCACTGAGGGATCTGTTTTTGAGATAGAGGCCAAACTATGCTTCCCACTGAAAGGAAGACTTTCTCCACCATACAGCACAGAAGCAATGCAGCCATCAAAACCTGCAGGGGGAAGAAGCAGCAGTGAGGCACTTTAGAGAAAACCAGTGGCTTAAACACGACACTGCTCAGGCCTGGTTAAGACGAGCTTCATAGTCACCTCATGAAAGTATAGAAACCGCATCTCGGAGACATCATCTGGCTCAAAGGCAATAAATCTGTGCTTCTTATAACATAATTTAGCAAGATGTGTAAGATTACCATGACTTGTACATGGTACAGATTGCTCATATCCCACTCTTTCTAAAGATTTATGAATAACTTGGATCTTGGATGGGCTGAAGTTTTTTTTTTTTCCTTTTCATTTATTTAATTATCTATTTATTTTATTTTTATAGTTCATATACTTAGAATTACAAACATAAAAATAAAATGTATTTAAAAACTTATACAGAACTTATAGAGAACAAAAAATAGGCCAAAAGCTTCAACCATTAAATCATGCATTCTCAATGGAGATGCTATTTTTCACAAGGAGTCAAAGATAGGTTCGTATGGCGCAAAAGAGAAGTGTTAGCTATTGCAGTGGTTTGTGGGACTCCAAAGAGCAGAATAAAAGTATAACTGTGGCATTAACATTTTATGATGCAGGGATGGCAGGGATTAAAAATATATATCCAAATGTCTCCTTAGGGGGGTTATAACAAAAGGAAA
Source organism: Galeopterus variegatus (assembly GCF_000696425.1). Taxonomy (NCBI): domain Eukaryota; kingdom Metazoa; phylum Chordata; class Mammalia; order Dermoptera; family Cynocephalidae; genus Galeopterus; species Galeopterus variegatus. The sequence continues at coordinate 156,759 of NW_007728342.1, forward strand.
GAAAGAAAGGAGGAAGGAAGGAAGGAAGGAAGGAAGGAAGGAAGGAAGGAAGGAAGGAAAGAAAAGAAAAGAAAGAAAGAAACACTTTGGAAGACTTGAGTGCACTAATACTGCTAACTAACGCTCCTGTCTGGTGCTCAAGAATCCATTTTGATGTTCAAAAAGAGCATGATTTACATTGTCTTGTTTTCCCCACAACATCCAAGGCATCTGCATGTAAAAACAAGCTAAATATGTAAGAAGGACATATGACCTGGAATTTAACTTTTATGCCTTAATTCCATTACTCTCTCATGCATGTTTCAATTTTTCTCTAACTTGGTGCATCCTTCTACCCTAGTGACATTTTCATCCCCAATACATTCTTTGTCCATGAGATTCTGTGACATCTCCTACTTTTGCTTCTACATTCCTGGATTTCTTCCTATTACTTAGTTTCCTTTTTTGACTCATTCTCCTCTAAACAGCCATTAACTCTCAGAGTTACTTAAGGTAAGGCCCTAGGCTATCTTTTCACTCCATACTTTCATGTTAGGTATCACATCCATGCCCAGTACTTCAATTATCCTCTTGACACTGACAACTCCTAAAGTCTAACCTGAGTTCCAGCCCATCCATCTAAAGATCTTTCTCAAAGATGCTTCAAACCAAAATCTTGATATTTCCCAGAGACATATTCTTTTGCACTGTAGTTTCCTTCTCGGAGGTGCTATACTTCTCCAAATTGAAAAGTCAGAAACTTCCCTGAATTTTACCAAAATTACTGACAGATTGGCTGACTTTAATTCCTAAAATACGTCTTGCCTAAACACTTCCTTCTAACTCCTCAGCCACCTCACCAGTAGGAGTTCACACAATACCTTGCCCAAATCACTGCAGTATCTTCCTGACTAATTTCTGAAAATCTGTCTGTGTCCTCCTCCAATTCGTTCTCCATGGTGTAGCCTGAAAGGTCTTTAATATTACTGCATATCTAATTTTGGTGCTCCTGTGATTAAAGACTTTAGTAACTTCCCATTATTCTGTGAATAGGGCCAAAATTACAATATGGTCTACAGGTCGTGCTTCATTCTCCAACTTCATCTTTTGCCTGAAACATCAGCCACCAATGTGCTGTGTTTTGTAAATTTGACTTATTCCACTTCTTTTTTTTAAAATTTCCATCAGTGTAAATTAATCTTTCATACTCACTTGTCCTCATCCTCATCATTTAGATTTAGGTATACATGTCAATTTTGAGATGAGGATCTCATTCCTCCTCTTTTTTTCTTTCAGAATCTCTTAGAATTCTACATTCTTCCTTCTTCGTGTCATTTTAAAAGATTAAAACAATGTATTTACTTGTGTAAGCATTTGATTGATGTTTGTCTCCCCTAACAGACCATGTGTCCCACAAGGAGAAGGGCTATAAA
>NW_007728342.1:158572-161317 GCF_000696425.1 Galeopterus variegatus
TTTCTTTCAGAATCTCTTAGAATTCTACATTCTTCCTTCTTCGTGTCATTTTAAAAGATTAAAACAATGTATTTACTTGTGTAAGCATTTGATTGATGTTTGTCTCCCCTAACAGACCATGTGTCCCACAAGGAGAAGGGCTATAAATGAATAAGTCAGTGAATGTATAAATAAATGTTTGGTGAACAACAAAAGCATCAAATCACCACGGGCTACATTGTGATCTTGGCAAGTAGCTAAAGGATGTCATAGCTGATAATTTATTGCAAACTTTCTAAAGATAGTTATGACAGTCTTAGAATACTTATAAGTGATATTATCAGAAATCTACTTTTAAAGAAATACATTTTATTATAATAAAATTGTATCATATATAGGATTTATGCTAAATGAGTAGATTTTAGCTGCTCTCACCACAAAAATCAATTACTTTTGAGGAACAATTTTACCTTTCTTTTGTGACTCTACACAACAGACACATTTACCTGCTCGGGTATCTCGATGAGCTTGATTGGGTGGAATTCCTCCAAGAGAGATAGTAAGCACATCGAGGCCACCAAAGTCCTGTGTTGGGTGGATGATATCTCTATTATATATTCTGTCAATGGACAATACTGTGGCTGTTCCATTTTTTCCAATTAGGAAAGTATGCCAGTGGCCATCTGCAACATACACTTCAGGAACATTTCTTTCCACTTTCCCAGCGATTCCTGCATCTGATGTAAAATGTACTTTGCCATTCTTTATCTGTAAAACATAGTAGAAATAACATACAATTAAAATATATGCTTAAATAAAAAATCATTACTGGAATTAAACCCAGAAATTTTGATCAATTGAAAGCAGATATAATAGCTAAGGAGTCTGCTTATGTTAGAGTATACTTAGACATACTGTCTCTACAGTTTTAGGTAGCACATAGTTTCATGTTCAACAGTTTCAATAGTTTTCAAGATACTCTTACACTTAATTTTTCAAGATTCATAGAATTGTTTATTTGGAACACAATTGAGATAATAATGGAATGAATACCCGTTTTATCTTAAGAAAAGTATATTACACCTTTTTGTTATTATTTATATTTTAATAGCAGTGGTGAGTATATTATATTGGTCAGTTTAGTAAAAGGCCCATACTGATCAAAACATGTTAAAATCACTTGCAAAAAGAAAAATGAATGCTCAGCTAAAAACAAAGCATAGTTGAAAAAATAAAGACAAAAATAAGTTGTTTTACCTCTCATCTATTACACATTGGAATTTTAGAAAAAAAAATGATGCCTATTATTTATATTATTTATTAAGATGAAAAACCATGATAAATAAGGGTGAATTTTGAATAATAAGGTGTCTGGACAAGTCTTTACTTCGGCTGTCTCTTATAATTCATCTAAGTGATATTTGGTTTCTTTTACTTCACCTACTAGAACATTGGGTAACAGGATGCTTCTACTCCAGTTTCCAGCTACCAAGTTTCCAGTATTCTGAGTAGAACACTTAAAAAAATGAAATAATTTATGAGGCAGGATGAACATTTGGTTCAGGGAGCATATTCTATCACTCCTGCCAGACAGAGCTGGTGCCTTGGCAGGAGGACGAAGTGGCACTGTGCCTCAAATAATGGGAATGAGAGGATGGATCAGTTTATTTTGTCATTCAGATCAAATGCAGTTTCTACATGCAACAAACACATCTTGTAGAACTAAAAATCCGTTCATTTGTACTTTGGTGGAAAATATGCCTAACACATTTACATACATTACTCATATAGTAATACTCTATTTTTCTTTCCAGATGATAATATATTTCAGTACCAAACTCAGATAGGAAAAAAAAAATTCTAGTTAAATGACATTTCATCAAATGGGCAACATCTCATGACACGCAGTAAAAACAGCAACTTCTTTTTGGTTATAGCCAGAGTCCTTCTTGAAAAGAAGCATTGGAAAGAGTCTCCTCCCAGCTCTGTGTTTCTCTCCTACTTGATCTCACCATATCATCCTTTCATTTGATGAATTTCTGATGAAAGAGCACTTGGAATATATCACAGAGTGGAGTGAATAAGAATAGAAGTTCCCACTGTAACATTCTTAATACTTTCCTTCTCCCCAGTAGTACTCTACCTAACACTTACATCCTTCCGACTTCCCAAACATCATGCTAAATTTTTGCTTGGTTTTATTTATTCATATTCATATGTTAATTTGTTCATTTACTTATTTTTTTTGAATCTATAGAGCTTTAAATCTCTTAATCCAATTCTGTACCTTATATTGAGCCTCACGTAACAGAACTTCCAACAAACAAACAAAAAACATGAAACAAAGCAATAGAACTGATTTGGAGTTGAAATAAAGTCCTAAAGTCCATTGCCTACTATTACAGAATTCTAAATATGAAGCTACATGACATGCCATGAATAAAAAGAGATTTGTGTTAAATATGTTCAACATTTGTTTTAAATATGTCAACAAAGTTATGCACAATTTCGCTTTCTTTTTCCTTTTCTCTCTCGAATTTTCTTTTCTTGATTTCTTCATCTGAACAGTCCCCATCTATTCTCCATAGTCTTTTCTCCCCTCACATTGCCTTTTCTCCCCACTCCTGACGCTCTCTCATCCAACCATATGGAAATCCATTTACCCAGCACTCTTTCTCATTTTCTCAAAATATCTTCCTCTTCAGGCTGCCTCTGTGTGTGTGTGTGTGTGTGTGTGTGTGTGTGTGTGTGTGTGTGTGTGTGTGT
>NW_007728342.1:161559-162537 GCF_000696425.1 Galeopterus variegatus
TGTAACATTCTTAATACTTTCCTTCTCCCCAGTAGTACTCTACCTAACACTTACATCCTTCTGACTTCCCAAACATCATGCTAAATTTTTGCTTGGTTTTATTTATTCATATTCATATGTTAATTTGTTCATTTATTTATTTATTTTTGAATCTATAGAGCTTTAAATCTCTTAATCCAATTCTGTTCCTTATATTGAGCCTCACGTAACAGAACTACCAACAAACAAACAAACAAAAAACATGAAACAAAGCAATAGAACTGATTTGGAGTTGAAATAAAGTCCTAAAGTCCATTGCCTACTATTACAGAATTCTAAATATGAAGCTACATGACATGCCATGAATAAAAAGAGATTTGTGTTAAATATGTTCAACATTTGTTTTAAATATGTCAACAAAGTTATGCACAATTTCGCTTTCTTTTTCCTTTTCTCTCTCGAATTTTCTTTTCTTGATTTCTTCATCTGAACAGTCCCCATCTATTCTACGTAGTCTTTTCTCCCCTCACATTGCCTTTTCTCCCCACTCCTGACGCTCTCTCATCCAAACATATGGAAATCCATTTACCCAGCACTCTTTCTCATTTTCTCAAAATATCTTCCTCTTCAGGCTGCCTGTGTGTGTGTGTGTGTGTGTGTGTGTGTGTGTGTGTGTGTGTGTGTGTGTGTGTGAGAGAGAGAGAGAGAGAGAGAGATTCAGAGCATGCAAAACAAAACAAAGATGGAAAGAAACAGTTAGCAAGCCAACAAAGAAAGAAGAAAACCAGTAGTCTTGCTCACTGATAAGCTAATGATAAGTACGAGTCCATTCTGACTCGCTTCCTAGTCTGTATAAGCAAATCATATTCCTGTCATCCAAATAATTTGCCTGCTTACAACAGCCACTCCCTTCTAGTCTGTTTAGTTCTCCCTATTGCTTTTTTTCCTTATCTACTCACTTACTTGCCAAGCTACTTAATCTCTGAAAAGCTGTTTTTT
>NW_007728342.1:163818-165842 GCF_000696425.1 Galeopterus variegatus
TGTTCTCTTGTACCAGATTAGGTCAGAGTGTCTAAAATTCAGCACTGTTAACATTTTGGACGAGGTATTTCTTTGTTGTGGGGTGTTGTGTTGTGTATTGTAGGCTGTTTAGCAGTGCACCTGAGCTCTACCCACTAGATGCTGGTAGCACCCTCCCACTCCCAATTGTGACAATTGGAAAATGTTCCCTGATGTTGCCAAATGTCCCCTAGGGGATAAAATCACCCCCCAGTTGGAAATGATTAAATTAGGGAGATTATAATTTGAGAATTTAAAGAGTTTGGTTTTTGTACTACTTATGGGCACGCAACATAACAACCAGAGTTGGCTTGAACAGAAAGAAATTTTCAGAATAAAAAGTTTGAAGTTTAAATGTGAACATCTCTAAACTTCAGCCTTTTTACTATATGTAAATTATATGTTTGAATTATATGTAAATTAAACCTCATAATTTTCTCTTTTTATTGCTTTTTCTTTATAAACTAACATTTTAGCAATGATCAAAATATTGATTTATAAGTGAAAATAATTCAGGAAATCTGGGCTTGTTTTCCTAAGAATTTACTAAAATTCATATACAAAATTATCAGTTGAATTACAATATATAAAATTATATTAATGGAAAGCAGTCAACATTACTAAACTTAAACAGCTTACTAAGAGATGATGGCTTATTTGTAGGAAAGAAAACAGAATAATATCTTTAGAAATTCAGAAAGCTAAGAAATGATGAAAAATGCATATCCAATGAAATTATTCACTGGTTTAGCATCTTATTTACAGATGAGAATAAATAAATTATGTACAAGGGAACTTTGAAAAGTCAGTGGAAAGATTCATATTATCTTTTATTTTTCCATAAACTTTATAAAGTACCCTTGTAAAAGTCTATTATAAATTTATACAAATTTTGTTATGAAATATAATTTTTAAAGATTATTTATTTAAAAGTTATTTCATTGAATAACTTTAGGTTGAATTTTATTTACAATAAAATATTAGGTTGAATTTTATTTACAATAAATTCTGAATATACTTAACTTCACACAGTTTACCTAATGAATTGATATATACTCCGGAATAATTTAATAATAAAGTCAGATAATTTCAAAATGTTTTTCCTTATTCTAATCCTGCCAGTTAACATATTCACATCAGTGTTTGAAATAATTATTGGAGGAAAATATTTTCAAAACACATTATCTTTTTGTTTTGCTTTGTTTAGAAGTAGAACAAAAAGCAATACAAATTTTTATTCGAAAACTAGTTTGCAACAAATTCTTTCTGAGCTTGCCTACCTGGCAGTGGTCTCTACTCTAAACCAAGACAAAAGTGTTTAGAAACCAAACCATTNTTTTTTCAAAATTACATACCCCAAAAATGTGCATTTGGTCTGCATTAGTCATTATTTTTATTAATTAGTACTTACATTCCCTTCAGAAAAAGAAGAAAAAATAACATCTCTTTCTAAGTGAATGCTAACCATGTAACAAAATCTGAAAAAGTTGCATGCTGCTGTCCTGTTGGAAATGCAAGAATTTATGGTGACAAAAATGGATCATGACATTCAGCTTCTTCCTTAAGGAAGAAAAAATTCTGTCTCTAATTTCTTCAACCGCATTGTATTTTGACTGAATTCCTTGGCTTAAAAAGATAACGTACAGAAATATTTTTATGTCATTTAAATGGCACGAACACTTGGAAGCAGCTTAACAGATAATGCACAGACCTCAACATTAAAGCCTCTCAATATGTATAAAAAATGTTTCTTGTAGACAATAAAGGTCTGCTTTTTTCTTTACTTCTTTACTTTCTTTGCTTCTCATACATTTTTCAGTGAAAATTATAAACATCAAATAATAACATTATACAATGATTTATGTGTTCTGTTTTGTGGTCACTTTATAAATTCTAGAACTGGGCCCTTCATTTCAATAATAAAGGTGAATTAATAACCTGAAGATGTTCTCTTGTACCAGATTAGGTCAGAGTGTCTAAAATTCAGCACTGTTAACATTTTGGAC
>NW_007728342.1:167363-168772 GCF_000696425.1 Galeopterus variegatus
TATATACTCCGGAATAATTTAATAATAAAGTCAGATAATTTCAAAATGTTTTTCCTTATTCGAATCCTGCCGGTTAACATATTCACATCAGTGTTTGAAATAATTATTGGAGGAAAATATTTTCAAAACACATTATCTTTTTGCTTTGCTTTGTTTAGAAGTAGAACAAAAAGCAATACAAATTTTTATTCGAAAACTAGTTTGCAACAAATTCTTTCTGAGCTGGCCTACCTGGCAGTGGTCTCTACTCTAAACCAAGACAAAAGTGTTTAGAAACCAAACCATTAAGATCTTTGTTATTCTGGCCAATGCCTGGCAAATAGTTAAGATAGATGATATTGGAATAGTGCCCAGCATTAGTTGGAACTCTAATGGGCTGTAAAGAAAAGGACAGAAATAATGGGAGAAGTGATTTAAACCATGACACAGCAGGCGGTCTAATCAAATGAAGTCACCATTAGCTTTTATCTTACCTTCACAGTAGTGTAATTACTGCTTTCTTGGATGTGGATTAAAATGCCATTCTCGCCTCTTGTCCTGAATTTTACTTCCAGACTGTTCACACCAAAAGGCTCCAACATGGCACCTCGTATGCTCTGTCTTAACAAATATTCCCGTTTCTCATTCTGACTCATGTGGTAGTCCAAGCGTCCTTTGCCTTCTAATGATAAGGCAGTGTCAGGAGTAATAGCTGAAAGACAAGAAAGAAATGGAAAAACGAATGCATCCATTAGGAATTTCTTACAAAGTTTTCAATACTGACAAAAAAATTATCAAGAATGACAATGAAAATATTAAATTTTTGGATTAAATAATTCCTAACCCTACTCTAGAAAAAATAATTTCCATTTGTGAATTTTTATATAAGTTGATTTCAAATGCTTAAATTCATTTCAGAACCATGACATGTAAACCACTTTAAGACAGTCATTAATCATTTGGGAAATATTCACTAAAATATTTACCACATGATATAAATCATGAATTTCTGAAGACATAACCACCTATAGAAAATATTCACTTGAGAAAAGTGTAATCAGTTTCACTGTATTTCCAAAATTCATAAATGAATATACGTTTCCATAAAGTGGTTTGTGATCTTTAGTGTCTAGCATGTTAGAAATTTGGGCAAAGAAATGTTCAATCAAATATTTGCATTGGTTACTAACTTTATTTTCAGTAATTATCATGTATAATTTAATTTATCTCATGTAAAATCATTATGTACAATCACGGTTTTTCACAATCTGATAAAATTTTCATATTTCAGAAGTATGAAGTTTAAGTTATAGTAAAAAATAATATAGCTAAAGAAAGGACATAAAGGAAATGAGTGCAAAAGTATCTCAGCACTGGGCCGGCCCGGTGGCGCACTGCTACAGTGCGCCGCTTGGGAGCGCGGCGGCGCT
>NW_007728342.1:169676-171930 GCF_000696425.1 Galeopterus variegatus
AACTGTCTCAGGCATCTTTTAAGCCAATGACTTATTATATATTTTAAATATAATTAGGTTCGTACTTAATAAATACTCATTACTTTAAAAAATATCATGTGACAACATACTTTTTCTATATTTTCATTATGTCTGAAATAAACACGATTGCACTTTCTGCTACTAAAAACTTTGGGGTTATATTATGTCCTAATTTTATTATGCATTTCTATACATTCGTATATTATAATCAAATCAAACAAATTGTTTTGTTTTCAAATAAGTAGTTACTACTTAAATCAATATGATCACTTGAATCACTTAAATCAGATTGCTTTAAGTAGTAACTACTTATTTGAAAACAAAACAAATTTTTTATAAAAGTGGCCCTATTAGGGTTAGATAATATGATATATAGCTTGAAATTAAGCACTTTTTTCTAATAATAGCTTGAACATCATTAATATCTGATGAACAATAATGTCAGGACTTAAAAGACAACTAACTAACGAAAGAACTTAAAAAGTAATATTCAAAACCAATTCCAATAATTACAAATTAAAATAAAAGCACTAGAGTTAATTTTAGTTTTAATTTTTTATCATATTGCCATGGTATGATGTTTTGAGCTCAGTGCTCAGTGACTTAGTGTGTGTATTTTTCTACCAAATACAAAAAGTTCACTAGAGAAACATCTTCAAAAGACAGGTAATATTAAACCAAAGCCTGAATATAGTCTCTGACCTTTTAAATTGCCTATCAGTCCTATAAAATAAAAATCACCAAATAATATATTTATAAATGGAAACTAAAAATCTAGTTAGTAAATCGTTTTTTAAAAGCACAGAGGGATAAATGCCACATGTATTCACTCATCTATGGGAGCTAAGAGAGAAAGAAGGAAGGAAAGAAAGACCACAGTAGTAGGTTTGTCTTGCACAGGGTGAGAACATTCCTTGGGCTACAAAGTGGAGTGGGGGGGAAGGGAGAGGGAAGTTGGGGATAATTGGGTGGGGGATAAGGGGTACAAATGCAATTTGTGGTAGTAGGTATGCTGCCAGTATGAATCTGGCCCTCACATCATGGGCATGAGGGGTGACAATCAGCTTTGCATCTTATGAATATTCATAACCAATAAAAAAATTAACTGGAAGTTTAAAAAATAAATAAATAAGTAAATAAAAGGATATCACTCTTCGTCAGGTTAAAAATTAATGTNTAAAAAATAAATAAATAAGTAAATAAAAGGATATCACTCTTCGTCAGGTTAAAAATTAATGTAAAAGTGTCACTGTATTTTACCAATGATTTCCCATTTAATATTCTCAATATTTAGAATAAAAACATATTTTTAAAATTCAATTATATATTTAGATGCATATATTGTTATAATTTCCAGTGGGAGATGGAACAGCTTACATACATTTTTCACAGTATTTCCCAGTCAGTCCTTCTTTGCAATGACACTGCTGCCATGACCAGTAATCCATACATGTGCCACCATGTTGGCAGGGGCTGCGAATACAAGCACCTTCTAGCCTAGGGCACCTAAAATAAAATCACAATAAAGAGCCATAAAGCACAAACATGATGGGAGAAAATTTGCTAAAAGTAGATATGAACTTTTATTAACCTGTTTAATTTCAAGCACTCAATTATTTAAAGCTCAGGTTACAACTACATTTGTAGCAAATAATCAAACTAGAAGCTGTCCTGTAACACACGGTCTGGCTTATCCTGAAAGAGAAGATTAATTAAACATAACATCTTATGTTAGAGAAAGAGGGGTGACAATTTCTTCTTTAAATTACTTCTTACCCAAGCAAAACATCTTGGTCAAATACACTTTAGTTAATATGATCCAGGGGCCATATGTAATTTGATTACACATCTCCTCCCCCAGGCTACTGATGCACCTAATATTTATTGAGTGCCTACTATATGCCAAGTACTGTTCCAAGCATGGAGGTAAAGTGATTTAAAAAAAAATCCATGCATTCCTGGAGCATTTAATTTTTCCTTGTGGGAGAGACAGACAATAAACAAAAAGCATGGCTAAATATGTAGAATATTAGAAAGAGGAAAGTTCTAGGGGAAAATTAAGACAGAGAAAAGGTATAGAGAATTTAGGGAGTTGCTGGGTCTCTAGGCAGGGAAGGAAGTTAAGACCTAAACAAAGTAAGAGAACAAAGTAGACTTGGTGGAAAATCATTCAGATGAGGCAGCAAGCGAGAAAGCCCTAAAGTGAAAGCGTACTGCCATGCTTGAGGAGCAA
>NW_007728342.1:172595-178987 GCF_000696425.1 Galeopterus variegatus
TTAATTTTTCCTTGTGGGAGAGACAGACAATAAACAAAAAGCATGGCTAAATATGTAGAATGTTAGAAAGAGGAAAGTTCTAGGGGAAAATTAAGACAGAGAAAAGGTATAGAGAATTTAGGGAGTTGCTGAGTCTCTAGGCAGGGAAGGAAGTTAAGACCTAAACAAAGTAAGAGAACAAAGTAGACTTGGTGGAAGATCATTCAGGTAGATGAGGCAGCAAGCGAGAAAGCCCTAAAGTGAAAGCGTACTGCCATGCTTGAGGAGCAAGAGGCGCCTAATATGGTTGAAGCAGAATGAATAAGAAGAAGAGGAGGTAGATATGGTCAGGAAGTTAAGAGGAAAGCCAAATCATGAAACCCTTCTCAGTCAGGGTAAGGACTTTGGCTTTTACACTGAGTGAGATGGAAAGCTATTGGAACATTTTGAGCAGAGAAGTGAAAAGAGCTGACTTGTGTTTTAAAAATGTCATTCCGGTTGCTGAATGGATCGGATGTGAGATACGACAGAAACAAAGGAGTCAAAGATGTCTTAAAGTTTGAGCAGATTTTGACCTAAAAAGTTGTTCACAACATAATTTTCAAATAAAGCTTTATTTAATACATAATAGCTAACATTTACATATCACTGTGCTGACAACACCAAGTCAAGGGTTAAGATCCCCTTACCGGTCATCTTTTTAAGAAAAAATAATAATAATAATAAAAAAAAATAAACTTCACAGCTCTGCAAGGTAAGATAAAGAATATACACACGTGCATGCCTACATACATATTTTTATTAATGTGTTCCAGGCTCCTTTCTATATGATTTACCTACTTTACTTGTTTAAACTTCACAGCTCTGCAAGGTAAGATAAAGAATATACACACGTGCATGCCTACATACATATTTTTATTAAATCTAGAAAATAAATTAATTTTTTAATTGAAACATAATTGATTTTACATATATGTGGGGTATAGCCTTGAATATCAATACCTGTATGCAGTATGTGATGCCCAAATCAGTATAATTAATATATTCACCCTTACGCAATGTGGTCGTTTTTTGCAGCCCTTTACCAATTTCTCGCTAACTCTGCCTCCCCTTCCCCTTCCCTTTTCACCTCTGGTGGCCTAAAATTAATTTTCTAATTAAATATCACACGTTATGCCAAACAAAATTACACAGTTATAAATAAATACTTAAAATTTAAAACAATACAAAACATTTGGTATTTTTAGGGATTTGGGCACAATAATTTCATCTTTTGATTCTCGATTTGAATAAGTTTTTTTCATTTTTCTTTAAAATAGTGAGAAATAAAATTGCCATACTGATCTAAGATGCCTTGTGCTGCCAAAGCCTGGCTGGGTTCCAGAGGCCTTCCATTGACGGCAAACTCCATTATACACCCGACAAAATCATGGCTTTCCACGTGTCCCCTCCTCTGAAGGATTGGTTCTAGCAATCTGATACCTCCAACTGTGACTCGATTTGGCTGAACATCAAGAGTCCTAAATAAAAAAGGAAAGATAGTAATATTCATACCAACACAACACATTTTAGTATAACATTTAGTTAAAAAAAAAAGTGAATACAAATTTTTCTGTCATGTGTTATAGCGTGGTAAAGTGTGTTCTTTAAACACATACCTACTGGACTGTTAGGCTTCCAGTGTATGAAAAATAATAAAACTTATGGAAATTATATTTTCAATTAGTCAGATGTATATCATAATGTTGAGTCAGCAAGAAGGAGCATACTGTCAAGGAGAAGATGAAAAGCTGTGGAAGTAGTGACAACTCTAATATGTCAGATTACATTGTCCCTTCACTACAGAAGTGTTAAGAAATGCCAGTAAATTCATTAATGCAATGAATGATTTGTCACTATTTTTCTCTGTTTGTTACTACTCCTATTAAAAGTCTCTTATTTTTTTTAAATATTTTATTTTATTTTGTTGATATACAATGTGGTTGATTATTGTGGCCCATGACCAAAACCTCCCTCCCAAAGTCTCTTATGTTTTTGATAGGTTAATGCTGTTTCAACTTTAGGTGCTATTGAAAAATACTTCTTGATAATTGTCACATAAACTTTTAGCAAATGTGTTTAAAAGAGTTGGGGTCCTTATTCTCTGCTTCTTTCAGGACCCAGGTCACATGCATCTATTTTATGAAATGTTTCAAAGAATACTGGCTACATTAAACTTTCTTTTCTCAACTTTTATCCTCATATCTACCACTTCATTTCACACCATTGTAACACAATATTTTGTACACTAATTATTAACTATTTTGTAGTATAAAGATCCTTCTGGGGGGAGTAAAATATCTTAAAATTTTATGTAATACTTAGCATAATGTAATTATTTAAAAATTTATAATTTCTTTTTAATTTTCAAGTAAGAATAAAGATCAAACTAATAATTTTACTTACCAGTCATCTGAAACTGCCACATTACTGATGGTGCAATATCCTGGTTCCTGGTTCTCAGAACAGGAGTCCACAGTTAAGGAAGCTGCCTATAAAAAAATAGAGAAGAAAACGTTCATCTTGTGTCCTACTGTCCCTATTAGCCTTTAGATCCAACACTACACAGAAGCTGTTTCTATGTGAACTTGATCTCAAAACTGTGATAACAATTTGGTTTAATGTATTATAACATATAACAAATAATATATTTATAATACAATATTAAATTATGGGCACATATTTCTTTGCTAACTCTAAAACTAAAATTGTGATTATATTTAAATGTAAAAGGTGGGAAGATGGTTTGAAAGTCTTCTCCTTTTCACTTTTTTATAGATGAAAATTAAAAATGCCCTTAGTCTTACTTAGAGTACCACACAGTAGGACTTGAACATCTTACTGGGATTACAATCATAAGAAACATGTTTATTCTACTATACAACTATTCTAACAAATGAAAAGACATTCATTTTTTGATTTTCAAAAGTCTTATTCTAATAATATTTCAGCCATATTTACAAAAGGATTATGAAAGTACAGTATAAATACTATTACAGCCATCTATGAAATTTTTAATATTCCATTAGTTTGACATAAAGTAAACAAAATCAAATAAGTCCTCTTCTCAAACATGTTAAGAATTATTTTTATAAATAACATATTACAGCCTATCTATGTATAACAAAAATGCATTAGAATATTTCCTATGTAATAGAAACTCCATATTAGTGTTTAAATCTCAACAAACAGGAAATATTTTAGCATTCTCAGGGATGCATATCCCCTTGATAGAAAAGCCTTCTGTTTAGAAGAACATATGAATAATCTTTCATCAATAAACAAAGTCATCAATTTATGGTCAAAAGGCCCAAGAATATAATAGAAGTCAGGCTTCTCTATATCAGGTGATAGCCATTGAGGATGGCTGCAGTCCAGTTTAAGACCAAATTTGTGCACATATTATTCTATATACTGCAATGCTATTGCAAAGCCCCTCCTTTGTTCCCCAAATTTCAGTAAAATTCAGGAAATAATAAAATTTCACATATTTCAGTTGGTAAAATTATACAGATAATATTCAGAGTGTTTTAATTCAGAAAATGGCCAGTGAGAGCCCCTCCTTTGTTCCCCAAATTTCAGTAAAATTCAGGAAATAATAAAATTTCACATATTTTAGTTGGTAAAATTATACAGATAATATTCAGAGTGTTTTAATTCAGAAAATGGCCAGTGAATTATAGGAAAAATCATAATCCAATCGCCAGAAGTACAGGAGAATTAAGGTTTCTCCCAATTCAGAGAATAAAGGGTTCTATGTAAATTTATTTGAATGCCCGCAGAATAGGGGTAGTCCAACTTTGTTACATTTACATAAGAGAAATATAAATACTATGCAAGTGTTCATTTTTCAGGATGTTTGTCATTTGAGGTTAATTTTAATAAGAGGGAAGCAAATGCAGGAAACAGCACAGGGACATAGAACAAGTTGACTAACATTGCACCTCACTTACATGCAAAGAGGTTAGATATCAGGTTTTTCTGTCTTGCAGAATTAGGTCACATTCATTGTGGATGAAAATGATTTAGTTCCTTAATATCCCACTTTTATCAATATTGCTTAAGATTTTTAGGGATTATCCATAAAATATAAATTTATATGGGGTGTGGGCGACACCACACCAAGGGTTGCAATCCCCTTACCGGTCACGAAAAAGACAAAAAAAAAAAACCAGTATTAGTTCTCATGATACAAATTATGTTGCTCATGCTGACTATGTGATTTAACATTTCTCTCTTTACATATACTATGTGAAGTATCCATTCTAGAGATCCCTAATACTCTCATAATCGAGAGGGTATCACATGGATATTTATGCATATTTCAACCAGAACAAAAACTTGGATAATGATATTATATTTAAGTCATTTTTAATATTTAATATATTTTTTTCTAATTTTCTAAAAGCTTGTCCATACAATTCAAAAAAAAAAGTAATAAGTGACAGGATGTTTTATTTGAATAGTAGCTCATGCAATTTAATCTTCAGTTAAATGTCCTTTCTTTTACTGTTGAATTTTTCTCCAGTACCACTGTAAATTGAGATGTTTCTATCCTGTCCATGCAATGATTAAAAGCTGACAGGTTAATGATTTTGCCAGTTTCCAACCAAAATCATTTTAAACTGTATAAAATAACAGATTCAAAATCCAGTAGGAGCCTTATTTTGGACGTTTTCTGAAATAGAGAGATATTTTTCCTATGACTAAAGGAATAATGACAGAGGTGATTTTTTCACATTTGGTGTTATTCAAAACTTGATGACTAGGGCCCCATACTACAAGTAAACTGGAATTCATTTTTCCTCTGTCCCTTCTGGCATACTTATAGTACCTCCCTCTCCACTCTGCTCTTGTTCCCAAGTCTTTGTTTGATAGAATCAAATATACATGAAGTTTAAAGGGACCTTAGAGGTCAGATTGTCTATTCTATATAACAGTCTGCTTATAGTACCTCCCTCTCCACTCTGCTCTTGTTCCCAAGTCTTTGTTTGATAGAATCAAATGTACATGAAGTTTAAAGGGACCTTAGAGGTCAGATTGTCTATTCTATATAACAGTCTTCAGGAATATGGTTATCTTACAAATGAAGTGGGGTGAGGTGGTATCTACTATCACTCATTAGGGTCACTTCTCAGTTTTAGGATATCATTATGGCAAAGGTGAGCCCCGATCTACATATTTCAATCTCTACATGTTTGTTCTAATTCTGTGAGGCTCAAGATTCCTGGTTACATCAACTATCAGAATTATTGGAATCCTCTAAATCCGTATTTTTCTACAAATCTTCCTCTGAGCATACCAGTCTGTTATTATGCTGATTTAAAAAAACTGAAGCAGAAATGAGTGCAATAATCTATCACTAATTGGAAAAATTATTATATCCAAGATTTATTTGTTGTATTTCTATTAATGTTCATTGAAGTTATGGTGTCTCTTCAGGGACTACTCAAACTTGATTGAAAATGAGACCAAGTAAAACATTAACCATTTAGATCTCCGGTTTCACCACTGAAAAAATAATTTAAAAGATTTTATTTTATTGTTTTGACTATTTTTTCTTTTTAAAAGCCAATTTAATACTTCAGACAATTTTGTTCCTTTCTGTAGGATGAATATAAATCCTAAACAGCAATTATGATTTTAAAAACTCAAAGTACAAAAATATTTTAAGATTGTTTTTGTTAGCAGCTACTTATTCAAACATCTTTGATAATTGTTGGAGACTGGGAAAACCATGACTGGATAGTTGGGAAGTTAAAAAGAACAAATGAATAAATAAATAAGTCCTTTCATTCTATTACAATGTGTCAAATGGTTTCTAACATAAATAGGGAAAAGATATGCATTTCCCTTTATAAAAAACATTTGTTTAATATACACAAGTCATAAATAAATGTGTCATTCTTGTTTTAACATGAAAGCCATATAATAAAATTGATATAATTATGTAGTATTAAAATCTTGAATATTATGGAGGTGTAATTCTGGGAATACCTTAGATAGTCAAAAAGCAAACTTCATTCCAACATAGTCTCATGTTACAGACCTCACAGATGACAGTAAATTATGTATGACAAAGATTGCTAACAAGAGTAGTGTACTGAAATAAGTATTAAGTATCACCTTTATTCTTAGAAAAGTTTTTCCCCTTTATTCCTAAATTGTTTCTTCACTTTGGGCAGGAATACTTAGGAAAAAAATGTAGCATACTGTAAGTGTAGTTTTTACATGACCTTAAAAATATACAGGAAATAACAATGGAATTTTTATGCATTAGTCTATTTTCTTTACTTTCTCCCTTTTATTGTTTTTGAGACAGCAACACAGTTGTCATGAGCAAACACCCACATACACACACAAAAAAAACCGGG
>NW_007728342.1:179813-195143 GCF_000696425.1 Galeopterus variegatus
TAATACAATTATAAATAATAATAAAATACAATAACAAATCATGCTTTTAACAACATTTTTACTACTCCCCAAAGAATACCATATAAATTAAAATTGAAATAAAACAAATAGATGATCTTTAATGCTTATAACAGAGATGACAAACTAATGTAATTGTTTTTCACTGGACAATTAAGAAACACATCTAAGAATGCCCCGTTTCTAAAAATTAAGAACTTAGTGAAATGGAGTATATCTGAAGGGGTTTCTTTCAGAAAACTTTCAAAATTAGTTTGTCAGTGCTTTTAAGGTTCTAATATGGTGTGTCATGTTCAACCAAGACAATTCCTTCATAATATATAATTCTTCAAAACAATGTCAATTCAGTTGAGGATGGTGAACTATTTGTTTGACTTTTTAAAAAAATCAGCCCCTATACTGGTGGCATTTTCAAGGGTTAAAACTTAGAGGAGGGAACCACTGCTTATAGGGAAGAAAATAACTATCTTAAATTTTTATCTTTTTCAGTTTTATATGCTCTTTCAGTGTGATTTACGGTCTGCTGCTTTAAAATAGGTTTCTGTTTTTCTGAAATTCAGCATTTCCATTTGTTTGTGCTGGTTCTTTTTCAAACTTGAAAAATGAGTTTTATTGATGTTACAATGCTATGCCAAAATTCTTTTCCCACAAATATTAGTAGACTGTGGCAAATGATTGGAAAATTAACCTACGCCAATACATCATGATTCTTATTAACTTGCAAAGGTTTCATTCCTTGATTTTGGCTTAATATCTCTTACAATTGCATTAAATTTAGAATCATGGAATTGTTTAGATAGAAGGAACCAATGCCATTATTTTACATAGTATTTAAAACTTGCCCAAAGTCACAGAACCATTGGAAACAGCCAAAATTTGAGATCAAATCTACTGATGGTCTAGTTGTTTTCACTATTCCACATTTTATATCTAAAAGTTCTTTAAATTAAAATGGCCTAAAAGCTGCTATAAAAGTTTGTGTTATTTATTTATTCTTTCCAGACTGAGAAAATATTCATTATAAATTAGTAGGAAAAATATGTATAATTTATTATTTTAAATCTTTAACTAAAGTTAAAAAATGCAAAGGAATAATTCTAGGAATTATATATATTATATATCATATATACTATTCATGGTGTACATTATTTTCATATATTAAAAATGTATTATATCTCTCAAATAGTATTTATATTTTATGTATTTATATGACAGAAATAATTTATATTTATGCACAAGACTACATTTATTTACATTAAACATATATTATTAAAATATGTATATACATTATATATGCAGAGAGATTAACTGAATTTTAAAAAGTAAAGATAAAGCATACAAATAAAATAAAAAGATTACTGAAGAAAACTTTATACTATGTGTTCTCTCAGGTCTCTTCTGATTAAATCTTAATCTATGAAAATGTCCTTAAACTTTGAATATAAATATATGTATAAAGTATGTAGATACT
Source organism: Galeopterus variegatus (assembly GCF_000696425.1). Taxonomy (NCBI): domain Eukaryota; kingdom Metazoa; phylum Chordata; class Mammalia; order Dermoptera; family Cynocephalidae; genus Galeopterus; species Galeopterus variegatus. The sequence goes on from NW_007728342.1 coordinate 181,303, forward strand.
GGAGAGATGTTTTACTTTTATACTCAAGTTCATGCTGAATTTTTCATATATAAAACTAATATTTTTCAGTTCTTAAAATTTAAAAAAAAATTTTAGTTGACACATAATAATTGTACATATTTATGGGGTGCAGTATGATGTCTCAATACACGTACACATTGTATAATAGTCAAATAATGGTAATTAGCATAGTAGTATTCGAGACAATCTATCACTTCAAATATTTATCATTTCTTTGTGATGAGAACATTCAAAATCCTCTCTTCTTATATTGAAGAGATATCTGCACAACTGTGTTTATTGCAGCAGTATTCACAATAGGCAAGATAAAAAATCAAAGTGTCCATTGACAGAAGAATTAATAAATAAAATATGGTATATTTACACAGTGGAATATTACTCAGCCATGACAAAAAGGAATAAAATCCTGTCATTTGCAGCAATGCAAATGGAACTGGTGGTCATTATGTTAAGTGAAGTGATCCAGGCACAGAAAGACAAGTATGGCATGAACTCACTCACTTGTGGAATCTAAAAGGTTGATCTCATAGAAGTAAAGAGCAGACTTGTGGTTGTCAGAGGCTGAGAGAAGTAGGGAGAAGGAGAGGATGGAGAGAAATTGCTCAGTGATACAAAGTTACAGTCAAGTTGGAGCAATAAGTTTTGTTTAAGTAAACAGTGGAGAAAAAGAGGATGGAGAGAAATTGCTCAGTGATACAAAGTTACAGTCAAGTTGGAGCAATAAGTTTTATTGTTTAAGTAAACAGTGGAGAAACTGTTTCTTTGTGGAATAGTTTTTTTCTTTTTAAGGGGTTTTGTTATTGTTTCTACAGAAAGGTAGTTTTTTGTCCTTAAACGTAATACTAAAATTTACTGACATTTTAAAATCTGCCTTCCAAATAAAATGTTATGAAATAAATATAGGTAAAGGTCAAGAGAAATCATGAAAACTACAATATCCCTTATTAGGGCAACATATATATTATTTTAGTAGATATATATATAATATACACATACTATAAGTCTGAAGGTACTTCAAAAAGTTTACGGAGAAAAAGAATTGAAAGATAATACAAATCTTTCCATGAGCTTTTTGAAGTACTCTAGTATTATATATATATTTTATATATATGCACACTATATATGGGTGTGTATATACACACAATATCCCTTATTAGAGTAATTTTAATATAAGATATTATATGTATATACATATAAATAGTGTTTATATATATTATGTATATTGCATATACAATAACAAAACAATTCTAAGAAGTTATAATTATATACAAGCTGTCTTTTAAAGTCTGAAGCACTTTATGTTTTTCCTCAAACATAATCTAAATTTAAAAAAATCTAAGAATCAAAAAAATTTTTGAAAATCAAACAGTAAACCTTTTACTGATGAGAAAGGTAAACAGTGCAGAAACGTTTTTCCAACTTCAAAATTGTAGTGTAAGAGTTCTTATTAGAGGCTATTTGTTTGAGACATTCCATCTGCTATTGTTATTTGTGTGTCTCACATTCATTTTGAGAAGAAAAATACTTACTTTTAATCTCTGTAGTCTCAAATTATGTATTGGTGTTTCATGGTTTTCTGTTTTGTTTTCTTTTATAAGTGCTTATGTTGACAACTGACAATTTCTAACTTTAAATAATGTTTTTTGTGTTTGACGTTAGGAAGAATAGGAGGAGAAATTTGTACTGCTGGCTACACGTGATCTGCATCTATTTTAATATTCATTGTGCTATTTGCCTTTCCCTGGGAATCTCTGGCAGGGTAAAGGGAAGGTCTACTTGGGCACTAAAACTCTTCCACCTAATAGGCAAGGATTGTGGTGTCAGCTACACTGCAGCAACAATTTGTCCCTATATATCAACATTCTTAAATCCACATATTTTCATTTGAAATGTAAAGGAATTCCTAAAAATGTGAACACCTTTGTTCAGTCACTTGTAAACCATTTTCCTCTTTACACTCCAATTTTCCAATCTTTCATTCCAAAGCACAAGTTAAACCATCATTCCTGACTGGTGGTTATCTGTAGAAGGCAGCATAATTTAGGATTATAAGAGACCATTAAAAGAAAGTAAAAACTTAAGGAGACCTAAAGTTGTTCATATTTTGACCTTGATATACCTTTCACTTCATGGTCATTGTTGGTAAGAATCTCAAAGACATCTTATAAACGAGGGGTGCCATAAATATCACACTAAACTGAAAATAAAATTTGGTTTCTAGTCACTATAACATCTGGGAGGTAGTTTTGTTTCAATTTCATTTTTAGACTTTGGACACATCACTCAATTTATGGGCCTTAGGACTATTGTTAAAAATGCATGGCTCATAATCAGATGTTTTTATATTTGGTTACTTTTTATTATTCTATTAATTTTATGCTTAATTAAAAAAAAGAGTAAGTAATGAAATCTAAACCAAACAACACTTAGTATATTTTATTGGTTACTAGAAACTTCAGATTTCTTTTAAGTGTTATTCTCTACTATAAATTGAACTTTACTTTTAAAGTACATTTAGCATAATAGCATGTCCAAGGAAAGATTAGAAAAATATCCTTCTTCTCTCTCTTGCTTAAGGAAAGAGACAGAGTCATCTGGAGATGGGTTCTATGTTGTGGGGTAATGCAGTCTTTAAATAAATGGAATAATCACACATTTATGAAACAGAACAAACTGATATAAAAGCTTCCTCCAAAGCTGTTCTCATAGGCCTTGGCTGGGCTAGTGCTGGGTGACATTTGGGTGAGACCTAGAAGGAATCATATTCCCTCAGTACATTTCACTAAGATGAATAAATATGAATGTGTACAAATAGTTCTCTTTAACAACTTTCTTTCTTAAAAGAACACATGAGTCTGAATTTTTATTAGTCATTTTGTATTTTTTAAAAAACCCTATCATGAAACTGCATATCTAGTTAATAATGCTCCTAATAGAAGTTATTGAATTAATGTAAAACACAAAATGACAACAAAAGCAAAGCAAAAAAGACACTTTACTCTTAGAGATTTGCAAGTGACATCAAATAGTGCTTAAAGGACTTTTTATTTGATAAGTNCTTGGCTGGGCTAGTGCTGGGTGACATTTGGGTGAGACCTAGAAGGAATCATATTCCCTCAGTACATTTCACTAAGATGAATAAATATGAATGTGTACAAATAGTTCTCTTTAACAACTTTCTTTCTTAAAAGAACACATCAGTCTGAATTTTTATTAGTCATTTTGTATTTTTTAAAAAACCCTATCATGATCTGCATATCTAGTTAATAATGCTCCTAATAGAAGTTATTGAATTAATGTAAAACACAAAATGACAACAAAAGCAAAGCAAAAAAGACACTTTGACTACTCTTAGAGATTTGCAAGTGACATCAAATAGTGCTTAAAGGACTTTTTATTTGATAAGTTCTAGGCTTAAAAGAAGACATCCTTATTTTTATATTTTATTATATCTATGGGAAAATGTCCTAGAGAGACAACATTGATTTGGTTATCTTGAATTGATTATTTTTCTAGTAATTATCAAAGCAAAATATTCAATGGGATTTCCATTATTAACTTTTAAAAATGTTAAAACTTTAAGATTTTATTTTACTAAACCCTCCTGTGTAAAACAGTTAATATTTTCTTAATCAGTCATAGCTATAATAAAACAAAATTACAAAACTGTGTGTCAAAATAGACTGATATTTCGTATCCACAAATAAGCTATACTCACCAAATGGGCAATGGCAATAATATGAATCCACACCACTTTGGCAGGAACCACCATTAAAGCAGGGGTTGCATTCACAGTAATTGATGGAAGATTCACACATTTTCCCTAAAATGTATCAAACTTGTTAAAAAAAAAAGTCTTATGCACAAATACATTAACATCATTACAGTGAAACCATGTGTAAAAATCTATCTTGAGGAATTATAACTCGAAGACACATGAAAACATTTTACTTGATATAAGGAAATTGGAATATCTCAAAGTTCAAAATCTTATTTAGTTGTCCTAATGTAAAGATCTGCATTATAAAATTTAGGAAATAATTTACATAATCATCTTGGAAGAAAATACTGTTTTCAGGAAAATTACATGATGAACATATTTAAATACTTTCAGCATTTACTGAATTTATTTTACTTGCTGATGTCCCTTCATCTTTTGCATTTTATAGATGGAAAGTTGGAACTTTTACAATATTCTTCTCACTGTAGAGATTTCATTGATTCAGATTTTCAAAGGTAAGAATTAGTCTTACTTAGCTTATTTGTCAAACAATTCTTCTGCTCTCAAGAAAAATCTCCTGACTTATACATAGTTGTTGTAAAGCAGAATAAGAAATAAGAAAACATAAAACACATTAAACATACTTTCAAATACTTACTAAAATTTATTTACAACTACAGAGTATGTATAGTTTGTCCTTTTTCCTAAAATGGTAATACCTAAGCAACATATTTTTTAGTTTATAAAGACTTCTCATTCATCTTCTTAAATTGAATCAGCCAGTATTGACTGAGTGCTCACTATGGGCTAGGCATGATTGTGGATGGGGATACGGCAGTGAAGAAAGCAGACAAGTGTCTTGACATGATGTTTTCATTCTAGGGGGGAAATTAATCCATACAAAGGAAACATTTACCTTTTGCGGGTGAAGGAGAAATGGCCCTTGGAGGCTAATATTGTATCTGAGAAATTGTAAAATTATGAAACAGACCGATTCAGGTCTTCTCCCATATCTAGGTTTCCCAAAGCTATAATTGAATAGTTGATCACTTAGTACACAAACCTTAGGGCATATGTCCCACTTGTTTTTGTTTTTGTTGTTTGTGTTCAGATAAACTTAAACATGTTCTAATATCACTATTCTACAACTTTAAATTATTACAATAATTTAATATATTAGGAAATCTCTAGGTTTTCAATTCTATAAAACGGTGATATGTCATAGAGTTCTTAGTTAATTTCCATTCATTGACAGCAGGTTCACAATTACTGTCGAGTTTGTTTCTGTAAAGCTATTTTCTACTTCCCAACATAATTGCACTAATGTATTTATTAGATATCTCATGAAATCATATACATTTTATATGCACAAACAGACCAGATGTTCAGATACCCGATGCATAGATAATACCAGATACCTGATGCATACTTAATCCATTTCATCATAATAACTTTGCTTAAAACATAGTCAAAGTTTTGTTTAACTTAGTTCTGTTTTTGTGGCTTGATTATGTAGCCACAATTGTTCTGCTCTGAAATTATAAGTGTGAGTCAGACCTTATGACATGCTAACTAAGCCCATTTCTGTACCTCATAGAATCATAAACACAACATTTTTTCCTTTATAAATAAAATTGAACCTCCTTACAAGGCAAAACATTGAGCTAACAATTTCAGTATGTCTTTCTATTCTAAGGGAAGAATGTGAAAATAAAAAAGTTACCAATCTAGAGGCACAGAAATTAGTTTTAAGTATTGTAGCAGTGTGTCAAATTTGAGAAACAGGCTGGACAACTTTACTGTAGGCTTGTGCTTGATTTCACACCAGAGGGATGCTAGTTTCATAGAACTCCCTCCTTTGCTGTTCTCCAACTGGATATGTGACAGACTATTTCAGGGATGTGGATTGTTTTTTCTCAATAAAACACAAGCATTGCCCAATAGAGAATAAATAAGACCTACAGGCTAATCTTTTGATTATTTATTTGCCATCAGGGGAGTCATGTCCCAGTCCTTCCTTTTTTTTTTTTTTCTTTTCACTGTAAAAGCATACACCATTTTAACATGTGCTACTGGAATAAGTACAGTATTCCTTTCTTTTTCTGAAAATTCCTTTTAGAATTGTGTTAAAAGTAACATGTTAAATAAATAGATTCATATACTTTGTAGATGTGGTCAATACAGTCAATACAACCTTTAGATCATGAAACATGTCAGTGGGTTACAATATTGCCAACTTCACTTCTTAAAGACTGGAAATGGGGAACCAAGGATAACAAATTTAGGGGAGTACTGTCATGTGCACTTACTCAAATACGTGGACACATGTGCTCTCTAAGAAAAAGATATAACAGTATAAAAACCCAAGTCACTGATTCTATAAAGTTCAACTATATTTTTAAAATCTTGTTTGGAAAAACTACCTTTTAAAACCTTAGTTTAAATAAAAACAAAAAAATTTTAGGTGTTCATTTTGCGTGTAACTTGTATAAATCAGTTATTTATTTCTTACAAAACTATATTTTAACACAGATTTCTGAGTTCAATTTAAAGACAAACTATAGGCTATTGCAGTTAGTGAAAAGTGAGGGGAAGGAAAACACTCTAAAATAAATAAGATTTGCTCATGTGCTAAAACCTACGATGACTAAAGAAAATGAAATGTTTACACAAACTAAGAAAATCCAGAAAAAATTTAGTTTTGAAAATGAATTTCTTTTAAAATTTAAATTCTCAGCAGAATCTGACTCTTCAAGTATTTGACAATATAAATAAAAATTGGTAAAGAAAACAAATTCAACTTTTCATTTAACACTTTGGTTTATAACAGTTTTATTTTCTTATTTTTCTTTAGTAGATAATTATCAAAATGTATCAAATAGATTTGCAAGGGGTTAAATAAAAAAAAATATTGTCCAGTTTGAAAAAAATAATCTTATTTGTTGGTGTTAGAGTATGTAAATTGTTTACCATTCAATAACTTCAGTTCTCCATTTAACAAGTAAAATTTATATTGTCCAGTTTGAAAAAAATAATCTTATTTGTTGGTATTAGAGTATGTAAATTGTTTACCATTCAATAACTTCAGTTCTCCATTTAACAAGTAAAATTTTTTTTTTTACAATTCATAAACTCAAAGAGGTGCCATACTAGATAGTTAGATGTAAAGACGCAGCTTGAAATTTTTAAATTACTGTTCAAAGATCTTTGTGTGTGAGAGAGAAGTATGTCATAATTTTAATCAGAATCAAAAGCAAGCCTCTAAATGCATATTTTGCTGGTTTGGAAAGTTCATGCTCTATTATCCAATTAGAAATTAACAACACATTCTGTATGGTTCTGCACAGGTCTATCTATTGTAGTGGTAATGGCATAATGATTATCAGAGAATGCTGCAGTTTGAATTAGTTTAACATGCTACCGGTAAAATAATCTGATGTGTTGGAGCACTGACAAACAAAATCTTGGATCATTAGCTTAATTAATGCTTTGAGTCAATTAACAATACTTGTCAGTGCCTTCAGGCTTGGAAGTGTACTAATAGGACTTGCACAAAGAAAGGCACCCATGCTTCTTGAACTCAGGGGCCTTTTTCTATTATATGTTTACTGCCACAGCAGCTGTTTAGAAGAAAAAACTGATATCATTGCTTTGACACTCATCAACTAATTGTGTTAACATAAACTATTTATCATAGATAGAAGGAGATATACTTCAGACAATGTAAATTCTTAGCCCATGAAGAATGGGAATTGCTAAAGATGAAAATAAATGGATAACAGGAGATTAGGGAATATATGGACTTTCCAAGATATACTTAAGACTTACAACAGAAATTTAGTCTATTTCTTCATGTTCAGGGGCAGAAGATGTGATGACGTGTTGAACATAAACTGAATCTTTGTGATCACCTATGATCTTTTCAACAAGGATGTATATTCAGTTTTCACTTGTCCAATAGCACATTTTAATATTAGATCGCATAGAGCAGAGCTGAATTTATTCTCAACTCAAATTTGACCACTCATGAGGATATGATGACATTTAATATCCTATAATTCATTTAGACTTAAATTTAATATTTTAGATCATGTATAAATTAGACATGAGTATTGTTTTTGCATTTCTTGCATTTATACACAGCGGAGAAGGGAGAATATGTGCAACTATTAAAGTTCATTTTATATCTAAATAGGTTATTTTACTAACAAATATAGTTCTATAATATATATATGCTATTCATTCTGAATATTTATGCTTATAATTTTTTTTATTTTAGCATAAAATAGCTGGTTTTTGCAAACTAAGTAAATGTTTCCCTGTATTGTTAAAAGGTCTGTGAAGATAGTCCATTTAAATATCCTGCTCAATAGCATTATGGTTTTTTACATTAAAAAAAAAAGAAAAAAGGCTATGTTGTAATAAGTGCTGCCAGTAAGAAAAACATAAGAAAAAAAAAACACCTTTTTTATTTTTGTATTCTTAACGAACACAAATATAATCTCAATGAAACTACAAATGGTTGTGTGTAACGACATACATAATATTCATTATAAGCTTACAAATGCCTGCTTATTTTCTGCAGAAATAAGAAGCATTTAATCCACTAGAAACCTAAGGCATTAATTCCTAAATAAGTTAATGTATCATCTCAAATAACCTGTCTAATTCACTTCCACTCTTGGAAGTAAGGTCAAAACAAGAATTGAGCCCTTTATCTCTCTTACATGAGCCACTCTTCTGAATCTTATAGAAAATTTCACTTCATATTTATTCACTGAATTTCCTTTACATACTATGGTTTTGGGTCACATGATCATCAACATTAATATATGACAGTAGTGATTTTAAAAGAATGACACTTAGTTACTTCTTCCATCTTTTTGAAAGCAAACATTTGCCAAGTTTCTCAGTAAAATTATTATGTACAGCCTGTATATAACTTTTTATGTCTGAAAGAATATTACTGTTTATACTGTCAAATGACATAAAAATGATGAATGGACAAATAGCATCTTCCCCTGAAATATTAAGACTAAGTTGAGAACATAGGAAAACTTCTCCATATAGTAATAAACCCCTGGCATTATCGCAAATACCACACTTGAAACGCATGTAGATTTGTGAAGGTGAATGGAAAAGGGTCAAGGCGCTATCAACTAATGTTATGTGAGGTCCCGATTGAGAAGTAAGTTCTATCTACGTGCTGCGTTTTATAACATTATTCGTTCCTATGAAGGACTTCATGCCAGGGATGTGCTGCAAACAGTGAAAACCTGAGAGCAGGAAGAAAAATGCTGAGTTGGTTGCTGACTATAATTGTGCTTTCTGATTAGTGTTCTATTAAATGCAAGACATTTTCATTTGTATAGGAAAATAAAAAGTGAATTTGTAGCTATTAGGCTGATGTTTTCCTCTAGGTTCCCCTGAAATTCTGAGGAATGAATAACATGAAAGACTATTGTTTGTTTTTCTGAGGCATATTGACAACTGATATAATTTTTGGTATCATTAACTTTTGTGAAAATCTAGAAATTAATTTTTCATATGTCCTATGCTATAATAAACTTTACTCATCTTTTCTAATACCCTATATTACAGCTCATCAAAGCTCCATTTAATGATATAAAATTAAATTACAGGAAAATTTTCTTAACAAGAAAACAAAGTAACTGTAACTAAATATGGTCCAATCTATTTTTTTTTTTTTTTTTACTTTTGGTTCTTTTGCCAGCAACTGAGAAAAAGAGGTAAAAAGCACAATTTATACAAATTCATTCTCTCTAAATCACTTATTTATTTAACAATATACTTATTTCATATTTACTATGTACTTGACCCTATGGTCACAAACGTAAAAGTAAACTTTAAAAAATATTTCAGGAATAAACTGGTGGTAATATGATAATAACTATATCCCTTTATATCTTTTTTGTTCCATAATTTTCATTTTTATATTTGCATCTTTACAGAACATTCCCTACACAAAATCCCTGTTCAGCCAACACTTAATCATTAACTGTGGGATTCTGAGGATAAAGTCTTTCAGTTTCCATCAATTCATAAGCCACTCACTCTTCTAACCTTCAACACAATTTCTAACTACACATAAAATATGCTGTGGTGTGTGTGTGTGTATGTGTGTGTGTATGTGTGTGTGTGTATGCATGTGTGCGCGCGTGTGTGTGTGTGATGGGGGTAGTGGCAGAGGATGATTTTAAGCAGAAAGTTCAGAAAATCTTGCAGCTCCAATTTGTAATTCCATAGACTTTGAAAACTATTGATTAAGTGCAGGTGAAAGTTCACAAAAGTAAAGAGAGTATAAAAAATAAGTGATTTGGCCCGAGCCCGAGTGTGGCGCTGGGAGCGCAGCAACGCTCCCGCCACGGGTTCGGATCCTATATAGGGATGGCCGGCAGGATGCGCTCACTGGCTGAGCGCGGTGCGGCCAGTCACAAAAAAGGACAAAAAAAAAAAAAAGTGATTTGAAATAATTCTGATGGTCAAAAAATATGTGAATATATACAGGCCTTGAAGAAGCAAGGCTTTACTAAGGCACTAGTATTTAATTAATGTTAAAAGAAGTAAAATCTAACTAGTATGAGTATATTTTTAAAACTCATTCTGTAAGGCACACATATACATAAGTACGAGTTTTGTCCCAAGGCTTATTAGCTCTGACTAGCTCTTTAAGTTGTTTTAGTATATTAGTTCTCTCTTCTTGGGTCAGGCTCCCTGGCATAAACTAGCTGAAAAGAGTAATTCAAAATGATCCTTACGGGATTACTTTTAGATACAACATTCAATAAACATAGAAATTTGAACAATGCATTCCCAACATAAAGTAAAGGTTAACATTTGTCCCCATGGTTTTTGTTATATTGTTTCCTGCAAAATAAAATTCAGAAATAAAACTATCAGATTTTAATTATCTGCTAGTTTTACTGAATAGATTGTGCACATAGAACTTGAAACAATAAATTACATGATTTCCAAAAATTTAATATTCATATTAATCATTCAATTTTATGTTTGTTTACATCATTCCTGATCAGTTGGATTATCTCCAAATGAAGGTTGGAATGAACTCTGAGGGGACGTAAGAAACATTAATATTATCACTTCAAATAACGTTCTTTGCAGAAACAGATTATAATATAGGCTTTAGCAGCTCTGTCCTTAGAGTCACCAGAGTACAGGCTCAATTTCCTGCAATGTGAAATAGACATAATAATGCTACCTTTCGATGCTAGATGTTATCTGTCGACATTCAGCATTATTCCTATATAGAAGGGGCTAGAAATCTGTAAACCACCTTTTCCAGACTCCCTTCCAGCAGAGTTCAAGTTTGTATACTGCCAGTGAGAGACTTGAATGATATTTAAAGGGCAAAAGCAAAGCAGTGACCATTCTCCTGGGAATCATTCATTGTAGCACTACCAGTGGACAATGATCAGCAGTGACTTCTTGCAATACCTGCAGTGTTCTTATTGCTGAGATTATCGGCACTCTTAGCCAGTTGGAAGATTTGGTAAGCTATTTTCTTGTATCAAATACCTTCCTGCCTCAAAGTATTAGAGTAGTTCCAGTTCCTGACCAACCTCAGACCAACACACTGTCTCATAGGCTCTTTGTGAGGATTAAGTAGAACAATGGACGAAAAGTTCTTAGAAGATATCAAGATCTTGCAATAGTACTCTTCAGCAAGTAAAAATCAAAGTGTGATGAAGTGCGACATGCATACAAAGAGCAGAGGCACTGGAGCCAAGTTCCCAGTAAAACCCAGTCAGAACACTTCCTGTGCCATGGCTGGATTCAAGTTATTTAATTGCTTTTAATCCTCTCAGTTTTTTGGTCTTTAAAACAACAACAACAACAACAATAATAATAATTAATAATAATAATATCCATCTCATAGAGTTGGGAGAACTAAATGTAATAATGTCTATAGTATAGTGTAAGCAGCTTTAAGCAATGCTTTACATAGCCACTTGATAATTGTTATTAAGATTCCATGATGAATAATAAGGACATTTCTAAAAATTTCAACTATCACATTTTAAAAAGTATATAATGTACATTTCAATAAGATGAAACAAAGAAAGAAACAAGCTCGGGAGAAGTAATGTGCCCACTCATGAAGTAAGCAACATTTATGCTGAAATTAGCATGTGGTACCTTTGCTCACACCAGTGGTACTGTTGCTGTTCCTGATCATTAACAAATGCATGTTCACTTTCGTTGTTCTAAGATTAAATGCAAACTCACTCTAAACCTAAGTGTGAATAAGTGTATTACACTTAAATTAAGTGCATTATACAAAAATAGGACCAAAAGCATCTTTATTGTTGAATTCCCAGCCGAGGAAGAAATTTTTTGAGTCATTGGGAAAGAGTAAGGAAAGTTTTCTAGAAATCCTGAACACATAACATAGATAGAGCCTTATTATTCATGATCCTAAAAATTTAATTACAATCAGACTCAGTTATTTTGTGCTCCTGGGGCTTCGTGTCTTTTTAGAAATTCTGTGTTACCCTTCTATTACTACCACTATACTATACACCTAATCAGCATTGCCATTCATTGAATGCTGGATACTGTGCTAGGTGTTTTACAAATTACTCATATAGTTACCCATTATAACAACCATAAAAGATAAGTAAGAATATTCCTTTTTTACAGATAGGGAAGTTAAGGGTCAGCATGGTTAGGTGACTTCCCAAACCTACAGATAAATAAGATTCTATTAAATATCTATTCTTCCCACTACACATGCTTGCTGTCCTCTTCTTCATTTATATTTCAAGGACATTATTTTGTTGGAAGGCAAAGTCTATAAGTACTATTTCAGCTTTTTCAAACTTGCTTTATCAAATTTGAAACTCAGGAAATTCAATTCTCCAAATATAAAACCATAAGTATACACATAATGGGTACTTTAAAAAAATGATATCAAAATGAATGTGCTTAAAATCAATCCTCTTTTAAAATATTTTGAAATATATTTATAATAATTTATAATAATTTATCTTGGTTTTACCTGTTTCACATGTACTTTAAATCATGTTTATAAACACTACAGAGCAACCCAATGTAATATGTATGTTCTAAAAATGTATAGTGTGCAAATTTTTAGAGAGAATTTTGCTATCCTCAAACTTATCAACAGCATAATATTTGTTCACATTTGAAGAAACACCAACCACTGATCATCTAATAGACTGATGATAAATAGATGGATGATAGAAGATGTATAGATAAATAGACAGGTAGATAATGATGACAATGATAGATACAGATAGGCATACACACACACACACACACACACACACACACACACCAATGTCATGTCCTATTAGGGTGTTGAAGACTAGCTGGACAAATTTGCTGCTATATGCTTAATGCCACTTCTGAAATGTCAAGGTGGATTGTGGTTCAGTTATGGTCTGCTTTACCTGAGAAATCAGCCTATTATGCTTGTACTCAACTACTATAAACAACAAGCCATTGAACCTCAATCTTAAAACATCATTCTTAGTGTATTCTCCTCACAATGAGGTCACATTTCAATAAGACAGGTTGGGTATCCCTTATCTGAAATGTTGAGGATCAGATTTTGTATTTTCAGATTTGAAAAAAAAAGTTTCAGATTTTGGATTTTTTCAAATTTGTGGAATATTTGCAGAAGGCATACCAGTGGTGCATTCCTAATCTGGAAATCCAAAATCTGAAATGCTCCCATGAGCATTTCCTTTGAGCATGATGTTGGTGCTCAAAAACTTTTGAGTTTTGGAGCATTTCAGATTTTGGATTTTTGGATTAGGGATGCTCAGCCTGTAATGATGATTAAGATTAATAAAGATCATAAGAATGATGATGATAAAGTAAAGAATGAAACACAATCATTGTCAACAATTATTTAGCACATAAAATGTCTCTGGTCTTATGCTTATATTACCATGTCCTTTAAATTTCAGAATACTCTTTTTAGAATATATTTTTCTCTTTTTGCTCTTATAGGAAACGCTGAAAAGACTAAGAGCTTAAGCTCTGGAATTAACTGTATAGACTTCAATCCTGACATTACAACAAATTAATG
>NW_007728342.1:196143-205653 GCF_000696425.1 Galeopterus variegatus
ACACACACACACACACACACACACACACACACACCAATGTCATGTCCTATTAGGGTGTTGAAGACTAGCTGGACAAATTTGCTGCTATATGCTTAATGCCACTTCTGAAATGTCAAGGTGGATTGTGGTTCAGTTATGGTCTGCTTTACCTGAGAAATCAGCCTATTATGCTTGTACTCAACTACTATAAACAACAAGCCATTGAACCTCAATCTTAAAACATCATTCTTAGTGTATTCTCCTCACAATGAGGTCACATTTCAATAAGACAGGTTGGGTATCCCTTATCTGAAATGTTGAGGATCAGATTTTGTATTTTCAGATTTGAAAAAAAAAGTTTCAGATTTTGGATTTTTTCAAATTTGTGGAATATTTGCAGAAGGCATACCAGTGGTGCATTCCTAATCTGGAAATCCAAAATCTGAAATGCTCCCATGAGCATTTCCTTTGAGCATGATGTTGGTGCTCAAAAACTTTTGAGTTTTGGAGCATTTCAGATTTTGGATTTTTGGATTAGGGATGCTCAGCCTGTAATGATGATTAAGATTAATAAAGATCATAAGAATGATGATGATAAAGTAAAGAATGAAACACAATCATTGTCAACAATTATTTAGCACATAAAATGTCTCTGGTCTTATGCTTATATTACCATGTCCTTTAAATTTCAGAACACTCTTTTTAGAATGTATTTTTCTCTTTTTGCTCTTATAGGAAATATTTAGCACATAAAATGTCTCTGGTCTTATGCTTATATTACCATGTCCTTTAAATTTCAGAATACTCTTTTTAGAATATATTTTTCTCTTTTTGCTCTTATAGGAAATGCTGAAAAGACTAAGAGCTTAAGCTCTGGAATTAACTGTATAGACTTCAATCCTGACATTACAACAAATTAATGGATCACCTTGGAGAACTTACCTTACTTTTCTTTCTTGTCTGTAAAAACTGGAAAATATCCCCACCTTATAGGTTTTCTTGTGAGAAGTAAATAAAATAAATACATATAAACTGCTTACTTACAACAGCACCCAACCATAAGTAAATTCTCAAAAAAATTTGCTCTGATTATGCCAGTTTTTATGAAAAAATCATTTTGAAATGACAAAATTCATCACTTTCTATTATACTTGACATGACTAAAGTCTTAGTGGAGAGAGTAAAACATTGTCCTACCTGTGTATCCAGTTTTGCAAACACAGTTGAAGGTTCCTGGAAAATTCTGGCAGACGGCACCATTCCTGCAAGGACTGGACAGGCACTCATTGATATCTCTCTCACAGGCCCTACCAGTGAAGCCATCTGGGCAGCTGCATGAAAATCCTCCCACTAAATTGTGACAGGTCCCACCATTGTGGCAAGGAGATGGAAGGCATTCATCTATATCTATTTCACAAAAGCTACCTGCATATCCTGGCAGACACTTGCATAAGAAAGGCTGCAGAGGTTCATTTGCCACAATGATGACTGGAAGACTCTCTTGGCTCTTCAATTCAGAGCTCACAGCCAGTCTTCTTATACAGCTCCCCCCATTCTGACATGGGCCATGAATGCATGAGTCATGATCCACAGATTCTACCTTTACCCCACTCTGCCGGAAAAGGATCTCTTTGATGCTTTCAAAGAAGGTGGCTACACCACCAGGATTAACATACTGATTATTATTTCGTTTCACAGCTGCCAAAAGAAATGTTCTATTGTTCTCTCCATATGCACCATAGAGTTGTACAGCAGTCCCTAGGCCTGCAAGCTGTGAACTGGCTATGCGTAAGAAATGAAGGTAGTGGTTAGTCAAGAAGTCCTTTACTGTTGGCACACCAAGACGAAGTAAGATGCTGTTATCCACTGTAGCATTGGAAAATCCAGCAAAGAAAACTCGGATATTGCTTGTGACTGTGCTGTGCACTCCATCATTGCTAAGGACAGTCAGATCAAACGTGCCATCTGTGGACCTTGGCTGGGAATTCAGGTCACAAGTGCCCCCTGGAATATTGAAGAGGCTTGTGACTCCCGACATAAGGGAGCAGTGGAAGCTGTCTAACACATCCGGATCCTGTGGCTTCACAGAGCCCAAAATCCCACCAGGGAACAAGTTGCCATAATAATTGACAAATATTTCCACCGTTCGAGACTGTGAAGGATTGTCATTTTGGTCTATAACTGTGATGTGCACAGTTCCTGTGGAAGACATTTGAGGGACACCAGAATCCCTAGTGACCACAGACAGATAGAAGTCTGCAATCTGCTCTCTGTCAATCTCTCTGGTTGTGCTCAGAACTCCACCAGTGTTCAGACTAAAATAATTGGTGGCAGGGCCTGTGGTCAGCAGATAATAGGTAAAAGGGCCTTGATTTGGAGGGAGATCAGGATCAGTGGACTGAAGGGTCATCACCAGAGTTCCTGGGCGTTTGTTTTCCATAACTTCTCCTTCATTGATGGTTAGCATGGGCCCATTATCATTTATATCTTCCAGGGTGACTAATAAGGAAGCACTTCCAGTAGCTGAGGGGGTCCCTGAATCAACAGCCAAAACTGTGAGATTATAGATAGGTAGTGTTTCTCGATCTAATTCTGCAGTAACGGTGATCTGTCCTGTTTGTGGATTAATGGAAAAGGCACCATTTTCATTCCCTGATCCGATGAAGTAAGAAAACCTGCTCCAGCTGGGGATGGAGTCTGAGTCAAAGGCACTGACAAAGGTCACATGAGTTCCTGTGGGGACCCCTTCACTGATCTGAACACTGTAGATGTTTAGACTAAAAATGGGTGGGTCATTGGCATCAAGCACGGTGATATTTACAGTGACCTCATCTATATCTGCACCCCTAATGCTTCCAAAATTTTTGGCCAATACCTTCAAAGACACCCTTTCTTCTTTTTCTCTATCAAGAAGTCCAGAAACATAAATTTGTCCAGTCTTTTTACTGACCTGGAAACCCTTCTTTCGACTGTTACCAAAAAGCAAATAGTGTACCTCCCCATCAGTGCCCAAATCACGGTCACTGGCAAACACTTCTCCAACAATGGTACCTCTAGGAGCTGCCTCTGAAATTTCAAAATAATAAAGTTTGGAAACAAAACGAGGCACATATTCATTTGTCCCTTTTAATTGTATGTTAATAGTGGCAAAGCTACACCTTTCTTCATCTGGGACATTGAAGGCTTTTACAGTAAGATGGTAACTCTGCTTGGTTTCAAAATCCAAGAAGCCTTGAGTGGTGATGACTCCTGTATTAGGGTCAATGACAAAGAGGTCACTGTCAGATGACTGTACTGTATATGCAATCACAGCGTTTGTTCCAGAGTCAGCATCTGTTGCATTTAGGTGGATAACTGTTGTCCCACTTGGGGCATTTTCCAAAACAGCAGGAAAATATTCATCAGGAAGGAATACTGGAGAATTATCATTCACATCAATCACATTTATGGTCACACTGCAGTAGCCGGTTCTTGCAACCCATCCTCCATCGGTAGCACTAATAGTTATTTCATGTTTCTGGCATAGCTCATAATCAAGGGCTTTGGCTAGTGTTAATACACCAGTGGAAGAATTGACTGCAAAAATGCCATCTTCATTTCCTGAAGAAATGCTGTACCTAATCAAGCCATTCATAGCTGCATCTCTATCTCGTGCAGAAACAGTTCTGACAATGGCCCCAATACTATGACTCTCTGGGATGGTTGCACTCATGTGGCTTTGAGAGAATTCGGGTGTATGGTAGTTTTCCTCAGTGACAGTTATTTGAACAGTTGCTTGGGATGAAAGTGGAGGGTTTCCTTTATCCTTTGCAGTGACCGTGATCAAAAAGTTTTGATTCAAGTCAGAAATCAGGGATGATGCTACTGAAATCCACCCTGTATCATTGTCTAACTTAAATTTTCCTAAATGATTTTCATTAGAAATAAAATACTCCACTTCAGAATTCAATCCAAAATCTTTATCATCTATTGCAGTTACTTTGATTAAATTTGTACCAACTTTAACATTTTTGGTGACTGGAGTAAAATATTTAATTTTAAGAAATTGAGGTGCATTATCATTACTGTCCACTGTGTTGATGGTAACTGTTGTCTCACTAAGTAAGGAAGGATTACCTCGATCTGAAGATGTCACTACAAAACTATGCCGGTTGATGTTCGCATTGCTGATGCCACTGATGTTTTGGTATTTTAAGACCTGTTTATTGAAAATCTCTCCGGTGGTGGCATTAATTCTGAAATATTCTGACTGAGATTTTATAAAATAAAACACTTGTCCATTTGATCCCTCATCGGGATCTGTTGCAGATACCTGAGTCACTTTGGAGCCAATCTCAGTAAGTTCAGGGCAATCTAGATAATAGGAAGGTCTGCTAAATCTTGGAGCATTGTCATTGACATCTGTCACAAATATTGTGACATCTGTACTTACAGTCCACCCAGAATCATGTGCAGAAACTCGGATTCTGTAACGGTCCGTATCTTCCCTATTTAAAGGTCTACTAATGATGATATCCCCTGTGCTAGGATTAATTGTAAATGGAAGACTTGTGTCCATTATTGAATATCTACTAATTGCATTTACACCAATATCTTCATCAGAAGTTGTGACACGTGTAACTGTATATCCTAAGGGGGAATTTTCAGGAACGTGAGCACTAAATATTTGAGAAAACCTAGGGGCATTATCATTTTCATCTAAAATATTAATGATGACTTTTACTGAGGTACTCTGAGAAGGTGTTCCTTTGTCAGAAGATTTTATGGTGAGCACATAATGTGATATTTTTTCCCTGTCTAAAGGTCTAATGCTTCTAATTTCACCAGTAGCATGATTAATACTGAAACTATTTTCTTTGTTGCCGTTAACAATTTCATAATCTAGCTGTCCATTGGGTCCACTGTCCATGTCCATTGCTGAAACAGTAAGTATTTTTCGAGGAGAAAGGTTTTCCAATATTTGAGAAACAAATGGATCTTCCTTAAAAATTGGAGAATTGTCATTGACATCTAATACTGTTATGTCAAGTTTCTCATAAGAAGAGAAAGGAGGAAAACCTCCATCTCTTGCCTCTATCCATATAACATATTTCTGTATCTTTTCAAAATCCAGAGGTTGATTAATCGATACCTGCCCTGTTAATTGATCAATTTGAAAAGTATTGCCAAGATTCCCACTTGCAATATAATAGGACAAAGGTTCTCCTCTCACTGAGGAGCCTGAGACGGTGGTGACAAGAGTGCCTACTGGTTGGTTTTCAGGAAACATGAATGTTTGTTCTTTGGCTCTGACTTTAGGGAAATCTGCCTTGTTCACAAATCTAACAGTCACTGTTGTAGAATCCGTCTTTGGAATTAAGCCACCATCTTTTACATGTACAGAAAATGTCACTTCTGAAGCTCCATTTAGTGGTCCAGCTGCCATAATAGCTCCCCTCAGTGGGTCAATGTGAAATTTTTCAGAGTTTCTACCCGAAAGAGAATAATGCAGTTCAGAATTGGGTCCAATATCAGCATCTGTGACTGTAACTGCAAAGACAAAGGAACCTATAAGAGAAGGAGAGTGTAGTTATAATCACGTGGAATCCTAATAAAACATTTGGTCATAGGTTAATGCATATAAAACACTATATTGCTGCCCAATGTAACTTTACTTTCTCAAGATTATTGGGAAGAACAGTATCTCCTATATTTCCTCTGAAGTTCTCGAGTCAAATCTGTTTTAGGATAGTCTTCAGAGACTGACCTGTCATTTCCTAACTAAAACCTGTACAGTCCATTGGCTTGTTGGATTTAATATTTTTCATTATTCCTTTGAGAGAAGCACAGGGAAGAGAACTAGCTAATCATTAGGAATCATAGCTGCCAGGAGAAAAATCTGCACATACAGCATTCCAAAATACATGATAATATGTGAGCTCTGCAAAGAGCTATGCTTCTAGGGCCGGCCCGGTGGCGCACTGCTACAGTGCGCCGCTTGAGAGTGCAGCGGCGCTCCCGCTGAGGGTTCGGATCCCACATACAGACCTGTTCCCGCTCACTGGCTGAGCGAGGTGCGGGCGCAACACCGAGGGTTGCGATCCCGTTGCCGGACACGAAAAAAGACAAAAAGGAAAAAAAAAAAAAAAGAGCTATGCTTCTACCTAATTTAAAGAAAAAATGAAATCATTGTTCTATTATTCTTAAAATACCTTTGAATTATTATATATGTACTCATGTCAACAAATATATTTTTAAAAAATTACTGTTGATTCCTTATATCCACTGTCTCATGGAAAACTTTGTCTGTAAGCTGTTAACTTAATACAGTTAACTTACTTTGGATTTTGGTGGTTGGGGCCCCTAACTCCAGCTTTTTTCAAGGGCCAACTCTATATGCATATGTCTGTGTGTGTGTGTGTGTCTGTGTGTGTGTATGCATAAATCAGTTAAAATAATTATAAAGTAGTAAGAAATAAGTAGTGTGGAGGAATGGACTCAATTTGGATTCTAAAAGTTAATGTTTGGAATGAGTGCCAATGGAACAGATTGTAGTAGAAATATACAGAAAACTGCCATAAGGATGTATTTTCAATACACTGTATAGTCATTCAGAAACCCTTCTATATTGCACCACAGGTTGTAGGTTGGATGCAATTAGAATCATGCCTGCCAGCATCATTTCACCTAAACACATTCATCAGAGATTTATGACTTTGATATTGACATTTCCTCTTGATAGAAAGTTGGCACATACATTTATACATTTTATACTTCCAATTGGTATCAATTAGACATTCTCAGGTTAAAAAAAATCAAAGATCAGTGAGAGGAATACTGGATCTATTTACTTCTTCTGACAATTTAAAATATTTTCAAGGAAAGACTAAAGAAATTATGAGCTATATTTATATATTTTCCCATTTAAAAACTAATTGAAAAATTACAAATGGCAGAACATTTGTGCAGTTCTTATGAGAATATACCATTCTTTGCAAATAAGCAAATAATACCGAACTAAACTTAAAAGAGATGCAGAAAGATAACTGCATATTGTCAATATGAAAGTGGTTCATAATTGGTTCCATGAGCTAACAGAAAAACCTTCATCCACCAAAATAGGAATAAAAATAAATATTAATTACAATTATTCATTCATTAAACATTTTTGAAAATCTATCTATATAGGATTAAAGTAAAATATTCATTTTTCTATCACCAAATATATTTGAATGCCTATTACCTCCCAGATAACGTTTCAGGTGCTGGAATATGGCTTGAAAAATAGAGACATCCCTCCTTTCAGGGAACTTACACACTAATTACACCTCAGGGCAGAACCATCTTTGACTATGAAGTGATATCTATTTTAATCATTTATAATACTGAAGTAATATTAATAAATGGTAATTGTAAAAATGTGGCAATTACAAAATCTTATACACAATTGGCCTGAGAAGAAAGAGTTCATTTATGAGATTCAAAGTTTCTTCAGTTTTATCATACAAAACAACCTAAATTTTATGGGATTTGCAAAATTAGACTATAACAGAAATATATATGTAAAAATAACATAAATGTATTTATAGAAAATATCCAATACATAGTTTGCATATACCCATGTGGTCTCAGTTGGTTTGATTACCTGGAAGAGTAGGAGATGGGATGTGTGTGACATATGGGTGATGCTGAAATCTTGGTGGATTGTCATTGACATCAGTCACAGTGACGAACACACTGGTGGAACTGGAAAGAGGCTCTGGGGATCCAGCATCACTGGAGACAACTACTAAAGTATAATTATCTTTCATTTCCCTGTCTAACAGTGCACTGGTGATGATTTGTCCTGTGGATGGGTTGATGGTGAACTGAGAGTTTCCACCAATGATCCTATAACTAAAGCAGAAGCAGAGATAGGCATATTTCTCATAGATTTAATATTGTAATATCTATTTACTATAAGTTAAAAACTGAGGTAGAAACATAAAAATAATACAAGTAAGATCACACAACAATGAAAGAAAGAATTTGGCTAGAAGGTAAACACTTCAAATTTTATGCGAATATTACATTGATAGTCTTTTTTGTCGGATGTCCAATGAATTCAAGTAGGTCTCTGCAAGGTTTTCAGGACTCCAATCATGTAAGGCCCCCAAATTAACCCAGAAGACTACTGTTATAAATAAATGATCCTGAAGACATAAATCAGGGCTTTGTTGTGATATTGTGATTAGTGGCTGGGATCACAAGTATATTTAAATGAAACTAAAAGTTATTTTTCTGCTGTATACCATATTAAACTGAGAAGATTTGTTGAAAATCTTATTCGTTAAGGACAAAACACGGTATTTGACATATATTGGCTATCCAGAACAAGTAAAGAACTGATTATGTATACAGAGACATTCCTAGTTACTAAGTCTCTCATTCGTCATTCCTCATATGGTTATGTTGAAATTTGTCAGGAGAGGTATGACATCTTCATGGATATTTTGATGCTAACCAGATTGGTTAATGGGCAGGATTTTCCACTGAGAATAGCTTCTCTCTTTTTTTCTGAAGTGTAAAGCTAACTCTATATATTCCTGATTTTGTGTCTGAGTTGGGGGTCCAGAGATCAGCTAAGAAAAAGTAGCTAAGCTTGAAGGTTCAAAAATCAGCTGTAGTCCATAATTTTTAAAGCTGGAGTGTAGCAAGGAAATGGGTGTCTTTTAATTTTTTTTAAATACCAACAAAGAGATAGATAGCCTTGGAGTTAACCACATGTTTCTATAGTTTGGTTTGTGTCCATATAAACATAGCAACAGCACATGTCTAATAGCAACTTCACACACACACACACACACACACACACACACACACACACACCTACATTGCAGCCAGTAGCGTGCACATTCCTCCTATAGTGCACACAGCTTAAAACAAACATTTCAGCACTTTTACCCTATTATAGTACAATTACAAACTACTGAGGAGCTACTATTTAACAAGAATAGAGGTCCTATAAAATGATAGCAAAATAGAAAAATCATAGACAAGAGGTTTGGTTGAGAACCGACTTCAGTATTGATAATGTAATTGGTATCACTTATATTTCTAACACTTTTTGCCACACCCACATGCCAGAATCAGGAATGAAAGAGAATAGCACTGACTATATTTCTTGCACCAGAAGTGACTCTTTGTAAACTGTAATTACTGCCCTCATACAGTAGATGATATCTGTTCCCTTTATCAAAATAAAAATATCAGAGTTTTATATTCAGGACTCATGGAATTATCAAATTACCTGCATAATTTAATCCAAGGAACTTGGTGATGGAGTTTGGATGTGTTCTCCCCTCCAAAAATCACGTGGAAATTTAATCCCCAATGTGGCAGTATTGGAAACTGATTGAGTCATGGGGACGGATCCCTTATGAATGGATTAATGCTCTCCCTGGGGGAGGGGGGGGGAGTTAGTGAGTGAGTTCTCGCTCCATTAGTTCCCATGAGAGCTTGTTTAAAAGACCCGGGCACTTACTCTTTCTCTCTTGCTTCCTGTCGCCATGT
>NW_007728342.1:206612-209878 GCF_000696425.1 Galeopterus variegatus
GAACTTTGTTGCTATTAATAAACGTAATTACCAAATACTTTAATAGAAAAAAAGTATTTCATACTGCCACAAACTTTCTTACAGCTTCATGACAGCAAAGCTCAAGGTTCAATCAAATATCTGTTTCTTTAAACATTTGCAAATAAAAATAAAATAAGAATAATGAAAAATTTGGATTTGGGTTTTTGTATATGTCAAAACCATGGTGTATTAGAAAAAGCAATGTGTTGAAAGGCAAACGATGTGGCATCTGGTCCAGGTTCAACTAAACAATCCATAAATAAACCTGATACTGTAAGTTCTTATTCTTTATTTTACACTATTGTACCCACTATTGCCCATATGATTATCTGTTTAAAAGTAGGCAATATATTTAGCATTTTTTAAAATGAAAGAATAAATTGTCATATTAATAAGTGATTAATTTTTCTAGACTCTATTAGATTCTAAAGTATGTGAAAAGTATATTTTAAGTGAGATATTCTGTAATACCAGTTGCATGCAAATTGATACTTCTAAGCTTTTAAAAATGAGAAATAGAAGAAACACAAGTTGTTCTGTAAGTAGAAGATAGACTGCTAAGATAAATATACTCAGGTTTTTGCCCCTCTTATTTGAGGATTACTTCAGTTTTCATCTCTCACGGAGATCTCTCCTGCTTCTCTGGTCCACATTCATTTTTTTGTAAGATTATGAAATTTATTTGATTGTGTCTTGTACTGTCTTCTTAACAGTTAAACATTGATGCTGCTCCTTAAAGATTTCTAGCATCTTAGTCACTTCTTAATGTGTACCAAACACACTACTAGGCAATGTATATATGCTCTCATTTAAATCTCAACACAATTCTAATAGTTTGGTTTTAGCTTTGGATTTTTGTAGATGAGGAATCTGAATGTAGGGGAGATGAATAATTGTACAAGGAAACACATGGTTGCAATCTATAAACGGTAGATCTAGAGTTTGAATTTCTTTTTTCATGACTTTAACAGGCACTTTTCCCAGTGTATTACAATTTAAAGAAGGCAAAACTCAGCTGAGGAAATGTAGTGAAGACAATAAATGCTGCACCCAATTGCTAAAGCCAAAATAGACCCTTGCTCAAGGTGTGTCAATATAGAATCATACACTGATTTAGTTCAATGCAAATCAACAAACATATTAACTTATTTTCTGATTCTAGAATAAGATATTTCTATTTCAAATTATTTGCAGAAACTGAAACTATTGTTATCTGAATTCTGAATCAATTTCTGTGGCATTTGTAAAGCTAAAATATCCCTATCTGATTATTTTAACCTTCTTTGCCTTTTCCTGAGACCTACTAGTTTCATAAGGCACTATACTATATGCAGCAAGAATACAATAATTTAGTAACAGTTTAGAGACTAGACTTTGGGACACATTTTACTTGGACATGAATTTNAATAATTTAGTAACAGTTTAGAGACTAGACTTTGGGACACATTTTACTTGGACATGAATTTCAACCTCGTTAACAGTAAGCACCTAAATTCATAAAATGTCTTAACTTTTCTAAGACTTCTCTCTTCATCTATGAAGTGGTGGTCACATGTATACTCCTTTCATTTGGTAGTTTTGAGCATTAAATGTAATTTCGTATGAAAAGCCTTTGGCATTATAATTGATCCATGTTAAGCACTCAAAGGTCTAGGTTTACACACATAATTAAACAGATATGTACATACAATTATAATATAATAACCAATTATGCATAATCTACCATAATCTATCTATATTTTGACATAGTAAATGGATAGATGAACTAAAAACAGAAACATGAATAAATCAGTTAAAAAATCCTAGATTCAAGCTTACATCCTAAATGAAGGAAAGACATTTGGAAAATACAAAACAAGACAGTAGGTTAAAGTGCTATGAAACTGTTAAGAAATGTCGTTCTAGGTATTTAGAAGACAAAGTGTTACACTTTGGGCTAGAATGATTAAAATGAAGCCTTACTATGGAAGGCTAAATTTAAGCTAAGTTTTAAAGGGACAACCCTTTTAAACTGTTACAGTGTTGAAAAAGGGATTTAAAAAGGTGTTGTAGGCCAGTGGTCGGCAAACCTTTCCTGCAAAGGGCGAGATAGTAAATATTTTCAGCTTTGCTGGCCATGAGATCTCTGTTGCAGTACTCGGCTTGCCATTTTAGTGCAAAAGCAGGCACAGACAAAACAAAGTACATGAATGGACATGGCTGAATTCCAATAACACTTTATTTACAAATGCAGGCACTGGGCCGAATTTGGCATTGCAGGTGGCAGTTTGCCGAGTCCTAGTCTAGGACATAGAGCGACTTGAACAAAGCTATACGACTTGGGAAAGTATAGATACTTTTCCCAGGAGCAGAAAATGATCCAGTGAGGCCGAAATTTTGGCTATAGGTGAAGGATTTGTGCAGAATAACCTTGGGAAGACTCTGGGGCTGTTTATGAAGTGATTGGAATATGGAGACTGGGCATTATGCCATAAGCAAACTGGAAGTTGAAAGATTTCAAGGAAGAGAGTATCATTGTTAAAAAGGAGTCAATGAATGCTCAGGCTGGTTCATATGATTGCCATTGCCCTTTCATTCACTCAGGCTTTGCTTTGTCTGAATTATTTTCTACAACACTGAGAGAAGAATCATCATAAAATATAAACTAGTCATGTTATTTCTCTGCCTAAAACACTTCCATTACTTCTCCTATGAAATGCAGAAGGAAATTTTGAGTATGTCATGTGGTATACAAGGTTCATTCTTAACCCACGCCAGCTGTATTGAAAGGTTGTTTCTCTGATGCCATGCTTTTGCATAGCTCTTTGCTTTTGTACCTGTTATTGTCTGCCTAGAAGGTCTTTCATCCTTTTCTTGCCTATAAACTATTTCTCTGCCTTCCTAAAAATCATTAATCACTTAAATCTTCTACCAATTTTTCTCAAGAAGCATTGATTGTACTGTTCCTTCCACACATTCTGTGTTTAACTTATACTTATTGCAAGAGATTATAATCACAAGATTACAAAATTACCTCCTGTATTAAACTATACTCCTTACGGGACCTGGAGTGCCTAACTCCTCAGAATTTAACCAAGTGATTAGTACATGTTAAGGGCTTCCTAATTTTACAGTATAGTGTAGTGTTAGATTGGAGGGACTAAAAACTAGAGTCAGGAAAGTAAGGTAATTTTTATTATAATTATCCAAGCAAGATGTAATTATGGACTAAACTAGAATCTTGGCAGGAAGAGTGCACAGAAAAG